>NC_036653.1:8628584-8643597 GCF_002806865.2 Cucurbita pepo subsp. pepo
CCCCCCCCCACACACACACACACAGGATTACATTAGAACTATAGAAATTAAAAATGGAATTGTATTTGAATTTAAGAAAAAAAATCCAGCAGTGGCTTAAAAGATAAGCTATCCCACCTCATTATGCCATCATCTTCAGTTTCAGAAGTACGCTTGTACAAAGAATCTATCATCTCGACTTTTGGAGATTGAGTCCGAACAGCAGCTCTGTAACGAGAAATCAAGGGCCACTGCCGGGAGCTAACCACCTACAGAACAGGTGGTAAAAACATTTCCATAGAATTTTAATGACAAAATTTGGCCAAACATACTATCAAACTTGGATATATTAGAAGGCATGCTTAGTAAAAGGAAGACAATAGGGTATCATAATACGCCCAAATTAAAGCAAGTTACCGCAGCAATAGATGGAACATCTGACTGGCCTGGAGATCCATGTGAGACATCCATACCCAGGATAATTGTGGGAACCTTTGAAACCATAGGAATGGATGGAGAATGCTCAACTGCTAACAAGGAATTTAGCCCACCAAGCTACAGAAGATAAAAGGATTTAGCCACAAAGATGCAACAGTTCACAGAAACAGACAACAGCATAGGGCATTAACTCCTCCCCAGTGCAAGAACAGAAGTGAATGGAGCAGGCACTATACGAATAAAATGCAGCCAAGTATGTTCTTACCTTGGCATTGATCTTCAGAAGCACATTTGTGAGGTACTGGTCATTTACACGTGTAGGAGCAATACATTGAGTAACAATTCCAAATTCTGCAAGATTCTTTCTTTTCCAAGGACCTGAGAAACACAAATAAAGTTATCAACTTCATCCTCGGACAAATATTTATATTTTAGAGTCCTTAAGTAAACTTTACCATAAAGATCAGAATTCTTCCTCTCAGGGAGTATGCAAAGGATGAATTGCGGTTGTCCAGGTAGTTTAGACTGAACTTCCTCAAACATCTTTTCAACTCTAACCATGGGTGGTGCACGCCTGAATTGTGGATTTTCTTCAAAAACATCAAAAGGCGCTTCTATTGCCTATAAACCAAAAAGGTATTTCAATCAGTTGTTTGTTTAATATTGTAGCAATGAAGTAAATAAGATTTTTTTTTAGTAAGAGAAATGAAGTATAAAAGACAACTTACAATGCCTTTCATATCACCACATCTGATAAGGTCTCTGACAAGGCCACGTGTATCACAGCGTGCTGAAAAGTTTACCACAGCCCATCGCTCTATTTTGGTAGGTTGAGCAAATTTCTGAAACTCAACAACACTGTAAGTCACAGGATTAACAAGGTATTTAAATAATGAGGGAAATGCCAACCTTATTATTGAAATTCCACCGGCCATTACGTGGAAAGAAATCTTCCCCATTGCCCACTTTCAACTTCAAAATTAAGAAATTCATCAAAAACTCAACAACGTTAAGTGGTCAAGAAGACAGAACAGAAGGCCAAATAAACTACAGTACCAGAAGGCAAATGCAAGTAATACCTTGGGTGCAGGTAGAACACGGCCTTCAACTTGAATGAAGTTTGAATTAATAGCAATTCCACATGACCGTAACATTGGTTCGGCATCATATTTGTTCTTTCTCAAAGACTGCAAAGACCTCAGTGATGCAGTATTAAGAATCAATAAAAATAAAATTCAAATGTAGGGCGAGAAAGACAAGACCTACATCAGACAAAACCCTCATCCTTTCTTGAGGCTTTTGCCTCGATTTCTCGACCAGTGAAGCTCTTTGAAATGTGGACAGTGCTTTTGTGTATCGTTGCAGTGATACCAAGGAGCATAGCTGAATAAGGAAGAAAAAGCATTCAAGAGGAAGAAAAGCAATCACTAACATTATGAGCTTTTCAAGTTTAAGAGGGAATAATAGCTCCACCTCAACAGGGATATAAGTGGGACGCTTAGGCTTCCCCACATTTATACAAGGAAGATCGGCTGAATATCGAAGTTCAATGTGGCGATGCTTAACAAAATAATCATAAACAGTGATTTCAATGGAATCTTCATCGCTTCCGCTTTTCTGTCTCAACGTAAACCTATGACATGCACCAAAGGTAAAGTTATATCCAAATAAGAAAGGACACAACATTTAGGAGCCATTTGATATTCAATTCCGTCTGGGTTTTCAAAACATGCGAAAACTGTGAATGAATTCAAGCACAATTAATTTTATTGAGCACATCAAAGTCACCATTTAACTCAAGAATCAAGAATGAATAATAAAATTTTCTTCTCAAAAGATGGGCCTGTTGTGAGGAGACATGAAAAGGTTACAAGAAAAAATAGCGTCTAAAAACAATTGTCCAAATACCTTTTTACAGAATTATAGTTCTGAAAATACAAAACGAAAAATGTTTTGAAAATTATTTTCAAACCCATGAGTCATAAAATGTAGTGTACGCTAATGCCACTATTTATTGGCAATTCTAACTTAAAATGATAAAGAAACGGAAACAAGGTAACAGCAGGAAAAAATACGTTTGCTCTTTACAAGCCTTTTCACTTAATCCAGTTATCTTGTATTCTGCATTAGACGGGCTTGCTTGAATCCTCAAATTCTTAAGTGTCCGTTTAGCCTGTTGTTCAAGAACGTACAAAAAGCTGTAAGGCAAAGTAAAAGAGATAGCATAGATAAAATCAATCAAACGTTGGTCTCACCTTGGTCCAGTCAAGTGAGAAAGGATCCCTGACATTCTGGTTTGCAATTAAGAAGTCCACAACAGGACCGGGCTGTATAATCATTGTAGTGGAGACATCTGAAAGGAATAGAACCGATTAGATATTATTAACAAATTCAAACGAAATCGGGTATAATGATAAAGACTTGCCAATATTCAAAGAGAGGCCACTCTGGGTTGTTCTAAAACTAGAGTGAAAGCCTCTACAGCCAAGAACACCACCGCCTACATCAGCAAAACTGTTTGGGTCATTATGGAAAAATGATTGTCTGACAAGCAGGCAACCTCTGCAACAAACCAGGTTTGTGTTAGAAAAAATGTCATAATAATCCTATAATCAGTGATAGCAGCTTAAAGAGTAAAACAAAAAAGTTGCACTTACTGCTTTGATGCATTCTGCCGTAAGATGATATCCAGCACCCTAATGGCCTCTTGGAAATTCTCAGATTCCTGACCACGTAAAGCACTTGCAATAGCCTGCATTGGTATCTTCGCTGCAAAGCTAATTTCTACCTTATATGATTTTGAACGGTAGGGTCGTTTCATCCTTTTTCGGTCTCCATCATTTGGACTTCCATGACCATCAGGACTACAGTTTCCATTGTTCCTGTAGGAATTGAACCATGTGATATAGTAACATGCAAACAGGTTTTGATTTGACAAAGTTTCCTAAGCATTTTCAATCATAATTAAGAACCATTATATTTATACCTGTTTGATGAGACTTCCTCAAGAACAACGGTAAATTCAAGTTTATTTCTCGGGAGAGGACCAACAGTGAATAAACTCTTCTCTCCATCATAAGCAAATTCCTTTCCAGCTAATTCACTATGATAAGTTTCATGTACTTTATCAATCACTTTTCTTCCTATGCCCTTGCCATCAACAGGGCGACCATCTTCATATGAAAGTGCAACCTGTAAATTGTAAATATTCTTCAAAATATGAATATGATTATCTCGAAACAACCTCTAGCACAAAAAACATACGAATTTTAAACAGTCACTGATTGTGGATACAGTGAAAAAAAAAAAGGTTTAAAGATAAGAGGAAAAGTATAAAGAAAGGAACGTACACTGTAATGGAAAAAATGTCCTTCTATATTAGACACATTTACTTTAAAATGATTAGTAAGCAGAGTTATCTTCTGGCCCTTTGAAGCAAGGCCACGTCGTGCAATGGGAACCCGCACAACCTTTTTCTTCACTAGTTCTGGAGCCTGCTCTAGTTCGGCCTGAATAGGAATGACATTAGGGGGAATAGGAGGAGGGGGCGGGGGAGGGGGCAATGCGCCGTCAGCTCCATTTCCATCTGGCTCATTTGAACTCATCCTGAAGTAATTTGCATGACTAATAAGACAGACGGAGTACATAAATAAGGAACTATTTATAAGCCAATAAACGGTCATGCCTGATTTTTCTATCATTCAAAACTATTAGCCCGTAACAACATTATTATTGAGAGCCGATTCTAGGGAGTCCTTCGAGGAGACATATTGGGCGGCTAAATTTTTTAAGATAAAAAATCACACCGTTCATATGGTGGGGAGCAGATAACGACGAACTATACTGCACCAAGAAACATTAAACACTATGGAAGACGGAACATAGACATTTGTAATTAACCATAGCCCGTCGGCCCACTAAATTTCCAGAACAGGCAAACCATATGAGAAACCCCATATAAACAAATTAAACTACGAATTTCATCAGAATCACAATGCAAAACATGCAGAATCGATTTGACAGGCACACCAAAGATACGATACCGAGCTTTGATATATTAATGATGACATTTAGGATCCAATCAAAAGCAAAAATGGACACAACCGAAAGGCATGAAAACGTTAAAAACTAGCACCCATGGTTTCAATATTAGATTAGAGAATCGTGTCTTGGCTTATAAAGTACAAAGAAGCGTGGCATTTCCTAATTCGTATCCAACGAAGCGGAGCCAAAACATTAAGCAGCTGGTCCAACAGGTAACTTAGAACACATGAGAACATTCAAAATCAGCATGCAAACACACATACACAAGCACTTCAGCAAATAAAGGCTGCTGGATGGATGTTAAGATGATCCACCAACACTTCTAAACCCAAGAACCAAAAGTGAGAGGGAGAATACAGCAATAGAAAAACAGCGTCGCTCGTGGACAGTCGGTGGAGAAACTTAAAGTCATTAACAATTTGATAATCACCACTCCTTTGAAAACCAGAAACAAAAAGAAGGAGATAACCGAAAATGCACGACCCGTGTGATCGGAAACAGAAAACTCAAGCCCTCCCCCAGAAAACCGACTTGGGTTAAAAATCAGAAGAAAACGTTGAAAGTACAGCAGAACACGACAGTCTCAACAACGAGAGGAAAAAAGTCAAAAAAAAAAAAAAAAAAAAAAAAAAAAAAAAGGAAAAAGGAAAAAGAAAGAAAACAACCAGCTAAAGAATTAAGAAGGAAGAACAATCTGGGAAGCAGAGCTCAGATAAAGCTAAAACAGAAGAACATTGCAGGGCTGACAATGGAGAGTAGCCGCATTCTCTCTCCAAAGGGAAAGGAGAAGAAATGAACAAAATAAGACAGGCGACAAAAATCGTTGAGAAGCCATAAAATGATGAGCGACAGAGAATGAGATGGGAGTTTGACGAAGCAAAACAGGAAGCGATGATGAAATCAGTACCTGAATCACAGAAACGGAGGAAACGCAGAGTGTGAAAACCCTAGAAACTGGAAAGACGAACTATAAACTTAACACACTTCCACTCAAATTCTTACTCTCTCCCTCTCTCTGTAAATGGATAAAGAGATGATATCAGCTCCAATAACGGCGTTTTTCCACTTTTCTTTTATGTAAAATCAAACCTCACAGATGGCTGAATCCTAACCGTCTCTTCTCATGAGCCCCACGAACCTTTGTATCAAAAGTTCATAAGATGTGCGAAATCGACGGCCACAATTGCACAAGGCGGCTTCCGAAGACGTCAGTCCATTGGCCCCACGCGCGCGTGACTCATACTGCCCGCCCTTCTCAGCTTCTCCATTTTGCCGCGTGTTAAACCCACCTCCCACCTAACTCACATGTTTGCCACCATTGAAATCGTAAAATGACGGCTGTGTCCCTCCCTCACAATTTATGGTGCGTGGGTCCCACTTCCTAATCGGTGGACACGCATATTTACGTTGTGGTAAATAAAACTAATTCATTTCGAGTTAAATGGTTATTTATGATATAAGGCCAATAGTGGNGCCTCCCACCTAACTCACATGTTTGCCACCATTGAAATCGTAAATGACGGCTGTGTCCCTCCCTCACAATTTATGGTGCGTGGGTCCCACTTCCTAATCGGTGGACACGCATATTTACGTTGTGGTAAATAAAACTAATTCATTTCGAGTTAAATGGTTATTTATGATATAAGGCCAATAGTGGGAAGTGGGACCATATTCTTCTCTTTTGATGAATAATAACCAATGATATTTTATTATTGATTTAATAATAATAATAATAATAATAATAATAAATTAGGTTGAATTAGCATGAATTCAATTTATTGTTATTATTTGGTCAATTTTTAATACAAGTATCAAACATTTATTGGAAATCAATCACTGGATTTAAGATTTATTCATTAAAATTGGATAATCTAAAGTATATGAGACCAAAATAAATATGATCATCGATTATGATTTAAATCGAGTACAAAATTTGAATGGATAGGTTTTCCTTTTTTTTATTGGTACATATGTATTTAAATAAAAATATAATGATCGGTTTTCAAATTGCATCTCTTTTTCATTCTTAAAATTTAACTATTTTCAAACTTATTCTCCTGCCACGAGTAGGATAAAATTAGTTAAAATTCAAAATAAATTTAAAAAATAAGAATAGTATAATACTATGTTCAAACCTGTTTTCTTTTTTTGTGGTATCGGTCCCAAGTTCAAAGCTACGAATGAGGTTAATACTGGGTAGAATCTGTTGATGTATCCCACCACATAATAGGAATAGAAAAATAAGAACTTGAGACGATGGAGTTTTCAAAATCCACAAGCTTGTTTATGGAACATATCACACATTACCCTTCCAAAAACAACCAATAAGTAAATAATCAGCCAATAAAATTAAATTTTCTTATTATTCTTTTCTTTTCCCTTTCCCTTTCCCTCATTTACAATGTTACAGTCCTGAGACAACCAATGTGACTACTAACTGGCAACATGGGGAACTCTCTTCAAGCTCGCTGCTGCAGGCACCACCGAAATTAAGGCTTATACCCCACAACACAGCTTCACCTCAAATTATAAGAAAACCTCAGCCACCAGTAGCCATACTCACAGGCAGAGGCACTTATATAATGTACAAACCCATTTTAGCCTCAAAACCCAACTTCCTCCTCAACTCAACTATCAGGTTGTTAGCATTGTCGTTCAAAATTGGAGTGTTGCCATCAAAGTTCATCACATCACTCTCAATTCCCATCCTCATTTACATTTGCTGCCTTCTCCTTAGCACGGAAATCATCCAAGCTACGGTATTCCTCCTTAAGTAACTTGTCCAATTCTGGATGTTTTCTTAGGGGCTCTTTCTGATCCCGTTGTCTACGATAGTGGTGGAAGGCCCTGTCAAATATAAATAATAGATGATCCGACCCGGTGGCCAAAGATACTCGATATAATGTTAAGACAATCGGAAAAACGATATAGCAGACAAAGGGATGGAAAACTCAACTACTTTCAACCTATGAACAGTCTGAAATACAATGCTTACAAGCCTAAAGAAAAGATGATCAAAGGCAAAGCATATCATATTGAGTGGCACACGTACTGTCAAATAGACAAGATGCAAGCATGAGTCGAGATTATGTGAAATATATGACCTCTCACCCCCGGGGGATGCCTGATTCTGTTACAAAGTAGTGTTTGGAGATATCCTTCAAGCTTTTTGGGGTTTTGGAGTTTGAAACCTTACCATTGAAGACTCATCTTGTCTCCATGAGCTGTCCTTGGCATCCAAAGTCTCTCGGAGAGAACAAGAGTTTGATAGGAGAGGTTTTTATTACGATTTCATGATGTAAAAGAGAGGAAAAAACCCCTTATTTTCTGAATATTCCTCTCACCTTCATGGTTTTAATCCAAGAACGAAGGTTCTGGTTGGAAATATTCCCAAAAACGTATTGGCTATCCTATAGAATTTGGCATTAAGTCATTGTCCCGACAGATCATATACGAGATGTCTATCATGATAAGAACCGAAGCACAAATGGTATATAAATTAAACTACATAGCTTAAAGCATGCAGTAGGTAATTTAAACACCATGAAAATAACAGAAGATACGTAAGAACTCACCAGTATTTCTCGAGGCCGTAAAGACTTCCCTTCTGGAAGAACTCAAGAGTAAGCTGTTCAAAGTCTGTGTATAGATCCTCTCTAAATTCCTTTTCCAAACCATAACTGGTACCAGAAAACATTGTCAAATTTAATAAAGCAATCCAGAAGATATAGCTACGAACTTGAATTCTCATTCATGTAAAAAATTATGTTTCACAAAAGAGAGCATTATGGACACCACTCATGCTGAAACTTTAGGAAGTTAAGATAGCAGGTAAATCAAGGATGGATGGGAGTAAAAGCAAGTATGATTTTTCATCAATACCTATAGAACCTGAAAAGGCACTCTATTCCATAATTATAGTCAGAAGCAGCATCTTCCAAGGCAAATTTTCGGAAGTCATTGTACATTGAATCGACAAACAGATCTCTAAGAAAATAAGACCAAAATCGATATAGANGAAAAAACCCCTTATTTTCTGAATATTCCTCTCACCTTCATGGTTTTAATCCAAGAACGAAGGTTCTGGTTGGAAATATTCCCAAAAACGTATTGGCTATCCTATAGAATTTGGCATTAAGTCATTGTCCCGACAGATCATATACGAGATGTCTATCATGATAAGAACCGAAGCACAAATGGTATATAAATTAAACTACATAGCTTAAAGCATGCAGTAGGTAATTTAAACACCATGAAAATAACAGAAGATACGTAAGAACTCACCAGTATTTCTCGAGGCCGTAAAGACTTCCCTTCTGGAAGAACTCAAGAGTAAGCTGTTCAAAGTCTGTGTATAGATCCTCTCTAAATTCCTTTTCCAAACCATAACTGGTACCAGAAAACATTGTCAAATTTAATAAAGCAATCCAGAAGATATAGCTACGAACTTGAATTCTCATTCATGTAAAAAATTATGTTTCACAAAAGAGAGCATTATGGACACCACTCATGCTGAAACTTTAGGAAGTTAAGATAGCAGGTAAATCAAGGATGGATGGGAGTAAAAGCAAGTATGATTTTTCATCAATACCTATAGAACCTGAAAAGGCACTCTATTCCATAATTATAGTCAGAAGCAGCATCTTCCAAGGCAAATTTTCGGAAGTCATTGTACATTGAATCGACAAACAGATCTCTAAGAAAATAAGACCAAAATCGATATAGAGTATTCATTTCCTGCATAAATAGATCACTTTAGAGGTGAACTTATATATAAAAATAATTGTAAAAAATTGACAGCGTCAGCTTGTAAGAATTTTTATAACTATGCTAATTCCCAGAAGCCAGGTGTGTATTAACTTAAAACCATGGAAGGCAAAGAAAACGGTATAATCAGTTAAGACAGCAGGGTCGGCATGAAAGAAGAGTAGATCTGAAAAGTACTTAATTAGATATAAGCCAAGGGCTTTATCAAGTACAAAACTTGACCACATTTCATAAGCAATTAATTAAAAAAATGAAAGATCTTATATATCAAATATAATTTATAAAGTGCAAATATTTTCATGGAAGATTCAGCTTAAATTTTCCAGAAGGCTGTGCTTTAAACATAAAATCGACGTAGAAGACCCAGTGATAGATGTAGTTTAGGGCAACACCATGCACATGCATATTTTTTCGTCGAAGATGCAATAAAGATGATGGAGAGGAATGTTTAGGAAATAAATCCACCTCGCTGCAACCAATTCCCAACTTCTTTCTGTCGCTCAAGCACTTTTTGTAAAATTTAAGGTACCTAAAATGAGAAACATGGGAAAGCATCACGTTACAAGCCATCCTCATATTTGAGCAATAGATAACATAAGTAAATGATTGTCTCACTTCTGCTGTTTAAAACCATTCTCTTCTAGAAGTTGGTGACTGGGATGCTGAAAGGGTGGAAAAGACTTGGGCAGAGAACCCACTGGTGGACTATTGCCAAGGAAATTTCCATGAGGAGAAACACTCAATTTCGATGGCCTGGAGCTGTAAATATGAAATCATACTTGCATTAGCCCCATAAAAATGTGTGTGTGTGTGGAAGTATGATTTCTTTGTTTAGGAAACTAAAATAAAGTAACTTCCGTCCTGCAAATTAACTTCTTTTTTCTCAAAAGGAGAGAACACGTACATTATGATATTTTTTACACAGGTAGCGGCTCTTTCAGACTAACCTTGTGTTTTCAGGAGGAGTAGAACCAAAGAAAAAACCTACAGAATTACTAGGTGGGCTCTCTGCTACAATGCCAAGAGAGGTCCGACTCGTTCCATGATTTCTAAAGTTGCTGGAGAAAAAGCGTTGCTTAAGTGATGAGTGTTGTCTAGGGAAGGTTTTAGTTTGTTTCTTCCTGGGACTAGCATTCCCGATTTCATCCAAGCCACAGTTTCCAGCAAAATTTTCACTAAGCTTTGACCTTGCTGATCCTGAAGCACTGCTAGATAATCTTGAGGTTACTTCCCTATTCTCTGAGTTGCACTTGCTATTTTTTCGATTAGATCTCTTATTTTCCAGTACCTTTGATGTTAAAACAATTCAACGATCATTCAAAATTGAGTGAAAGTATTGCATAAAACAAAATAAGGATGGTAGATTCTCAACTTGCTCGTAGAAGTAAAGGCCATCGTTTATTGTTGAAGCAAGCTCTTTAGATATTGATTTTGATTCTTTGCCTCCATTTGTAGACCTTTCTTTGATGGCACTATTCTGCAAGGCAATTATGGAGGAAAAAAATTAAAAACAAATCCAAACAAGAAATGAAATAGGACATGAACTATTCATACATGCACTAGAAAAGGAATTCGAGACTTGACATCATTAAGGGGGATACAGTCTCATAAAACCCAAATAAACAAAGACAGTATCTGGGCATTGAATCCGTTTCAAAGAACAAATTATCCTATATTCATTTAATTAGCTACCATCAAAACTTTAGTTATCAGAAACAAAAATATCTACCTAATAAAGATAATAATGCCGCAATATCAGATTGCGGGCAACTATGACCAGCTAATACACTGATAGTTCTATTTCCATTTACGTAAATATTTGTCTTCCAGAACACAAGACACCAAGCAAATCCTTATCCAGAAAAGTTGGGACATCAAAACTTTTATTGATTTCTTAACACTTCCCAGCAAGAATATACAGATGAAAGATCGAATCAAGGTTCATATAGCAACAGCTAATAACAATATAAAAGGATGACATGAATATTCTGATTTGCTCTTCATCTAACGTCCGTATAAAAAAGTAAGATTAATGTTATTAAGTGAGCAGCAGTTGCTAGACATGGAAGCAAATCATTTTCCCTAATAACATCTACCTGCGTGACAATAATAAGTCTCTGAACATCTTGATCATTGACAGCAATCTCATCATCATCTTTGTCAATCCTTGGTAGATGATACAACAAAGATTAAGAAAATGAGAACAAAAAACAAGCTTTGAACATTCTACAAATTGTATCACCACATCAATGGAACTGATCCATTGTATAGAAAGTGAAGATATATATCTGCGCATGTACGGGAAAACGATCAAAAATCATGAATGAATAGCCAACCAGTAGCTATCTCTCTATCTGCAAAAGATTATACTGTTCCTAAGACTTCTAGAAATAACCTATTCAAACTAACACAAGCACTGATGTAAACCATTTCTATAATATACTGGTCAAATACCAATATCCAATGACCAAGAAATATATTAATTATCTATCAGACAGTCCATGGTGTAGTAAATTCCTAATAGAATAGCTTTTTGATTATTGCGCCGACTAGCCAATACTTCATCGTAACCAACAATTACGCCAGTTTTTTTTTATAACTACAAGCTGTTGTGTTTTCTGCCAAGAGGCGACAATCTCTTTTAAAGAAAGAAAGTATATAAGCAGAAGTATAGATAAGTTATCCACCAAAAAAGCCAGGAAAGTTTATAAAAAAGGGCTGTGAATTGACCAAAAAGGAATTGTAGTAACAAAAACTGAGACACCATATTGTAACAAAAGATTTAATAATATTAAATCTACACTAAACAACCTAGCAAGAATGTATTCTATCATGCCAAACAACATTGTTGCAATCCAGGTAGATCATATTTTGCACAATAAAGTCTGCATGACAACAAAATGAGAGAGGAAATATAGACTAGAGAAAAGGAGGAAATATAGACTTGATGGAAGGTATGTAGGGAAGAAAAGGAGAAATTAGAGATGGAAGAAATTGAAGAATTTGTATGCGTGTGAAAGAGACAGATTTTAGATGAGTCTTTCATTAGGAAGGGAATAATGGAAGACAAAAAGTCTCCCAAGCATCCAAAAAATTGTTGAAAAGCACTCCAAGTGTGAAAAAATGAAGGCCAAATAGTAACAAAAGTCCCTAGAGTTTAAGAGGAAAACACCTTCATATGTAAGAAAAAACAAAGAAACAGCATCTAGAAAACTCTAACCCTGTAAAATCCTCTGGTATCCTTCTAATTTTTTCCAAAAGAAAGCTACACAAACCTTTTGTTTACCCAACTAAAGGATGTCTTAGAGTGATTTGAATTTAGTCTTTGACAAAGTGAGACTAAGAAATTGAAATTCCTTCACCAAGTGACCAAGAACGATGAAGAAACAAACGTGGATCAAAATATATTGACAGGACCTTTTTTTATTATATTCTATTCTTTTTTCTTTTTTCTTTTCTTTTTCTTTTTTTTTTTTTTTTTTTTTTTTTTTTTNTTTTTTTTTTTTTTTTTCTGGTGGGAGAGGTATGGACAGAATCACAGAAATTACAAATAATTTGCAAAAGGTTATATTTATTAAATATATTGCTAGCAGTGACGCTACAAGGAAAGATCGAATAAAAATTATCAAGCTAGAATCAATAATATACCTTCCACTTGAAGTCAAATCATCCTTTTTTATCGCTTTCTGTTCAATCTCTAGCTCTTCATCAAGCATGAAAGTGCTTGAAAATTGGCTCGAAAGGTCATCAACATTCTGTGCACCAACATTAGATGAAAACTCTATGCCTTGAGGCGGCACAGTTCCACGAGAATGTTCTGAACAAAGTTATAATCAGCACAAAACCAACACATGATTATTAAATTGACCTCCCACTTGAACTAATACGTTCATCACAATACTTTTTTATTCCATCATCAAGCTGAACAATCAAACTATCACCTTCCACTATATCTAGATTTGCTACTTCCAGACTGTCCCTGCTTGAGAGCTGCTCCAGAGAACAACCCTGAGGTAGTGAAGAGTTGATGTTATGATTGGACGCCAGCCTTCTACAACAATCTGAAGCATTCTCGTCCACCAAAGAGTTAGTAGTTTCATACACCAGATTGGATGAAGTCTCAACCCTTAATGTTGATTTAGAGTCTTCAGGAACTGGAATCCACTTTAACCATTCATCACGTTTTCGCACCTTATCACCCTACAGAAGATTAAGGTTTGTAAGGTAAAGTAAAATAAATTATGTTTTATTACGAGCCTATGTAGTTTCAAGTTCATTTTTAATATATGATTTACTTATGAATATTCTTTTTAACAAGAAACAACTTCAAATATATAAAGTTCGACAGATGAAAGGGGGTTAAAAGGAAATAATACAAACAGAAAATACGACCATATAGAGATTATCTTTTCTAATATCTATGACTGAAAAACTTTAAAGAACCAATAAGAGAGCTTGCAAAAGAATGATGAAACTATGAATAAGGCCTTCTCCATGATTGCTACTTCAAATCTTCGAACGAAAATCAAGAACTGATCACCAATAAACAAACAAAAAAAAAAAACTTTTAAGAAGCAACCACAAAGCATCTTGATGCAACAAAATCAGAAAGCTTCTCAATACCAAAAAGATTGATTCCATCACACTCTAAACTTCAAGCCAAATGTGCACATAACTCCTCAAAAAAAAAAACTCCTCTGCTTTGCAAGAATAATTATCCCATAAAAAGAAGCTTTGGAAGAACCATCGTCAGCAAATAAGGGAAAATTATCTTCGTGCAAGTTAATCCTATTACCTCAGTAAGATTCAGAAAAAGAATCTTAAAAAACAACAACCTCCATACTCAAATCCACTAGTAGAATAATTGATTCCACTCCACTCAAACTTACCTCGAAATCAATCTCATAGACGTCACCGTATGGTGTGGGTTCTTTGTCAAGTGAACAACTTCTCCGGTTAAACCTATATCTGGATCCAAAGGAGTGAAGGCAAAATATTTGTTTTAGGGTAAAATAGGTGAAAGGGCGGATAGAAAGGTGACATTTTGATCATAAGATACTAAAAGCTTTGTATATCTTTCTTCTTCGATTGAATTTGAATTTGAAGAGTTTTCGCCAGAGCATGGATGGAATTACTTTGAATACACTTCGTTCGTATTGAGAGGTTATTTAAGTGGGCCAAGTCCCGTTGGTGACAACAAAAAAAAATTGGAGTGATTGAGAGGAGGGGTGATTTGAATGATGGGGAGGGAGGTCCTTCGGAGTTGGTTGGGATTTTTGTGGATGAAATTGAATTCACCTCCTCTCCTCTCAGGTAGTAAATAATTCAAACTTCTATTATTAGCTTCAACACCCTCAATTCTGCGGAAATCAGTTTAGGACTTCACTTCATATCTTCTTGATATACATCTTGGATTCTGCACATCCCCATCTTTCTTCTAACCTTCTCGAACAATGGTTGTTTTAAGGGCTTTGTGAATAGGTTTGCGATTTGTTCATCACTTCGGCAAAAGTTGAGTTCAATAATGCCTTCTTTACACAAATCACGCCAGAAATGAAATCGAACATCGATGTGCTTACTCCTTCCATGCAACACAGAATTTTTAGACAACTTAATAGTTGACATATTATCACAATATATAACCGTCGTATCTGGTTGCTTCTGATTAAGAATTTCAAGCATTTTTCTTAACCAAATTGCTTGGCACGAGCATGCTGCTGCTGCCACAAATTCTGCTGTAGTTGAGAGTGTTACAATAGGTTGCTTCTTTGAAGACCAGCAAATA
>NC_036653.1:8645008-8645725 GCF_002806865.2 Cucurbita pepo subsp. pepo
ACCTCTGTCAGTTCTTAAAGCCTTGACTCTTCTTCCAGTTTCCGTCTTCATAGTAACACAAATTTTTTTGAAGCAATCAAAGGCTTCTGATTTGGCGTGCAAGAAATAAGTCCATGTTTTTCGACCAAAATCATCGATGAGGGTCAGGAAATATTTCTTGTTACCATTTGATGCTGGAGAGATGGGACCACATATGTCTGAATGAATCAACTCCAAAGTTGCTTGAGCTCTTCTTGATTTTCCGGATGTAAAAGAGTTTCTTTCATGTTTTGCTACTACACAGCTCTCGCAAATTTCCGTTGGTGGAGTAATATCTGGCAACCCAGTTACCATCTTCTTTGAGAACAACGTCTTTAATCCTTTGAAGTGTAGATGACCATACCTAAAATGCCAAAGCCAGGTGGTATCTTCTTTCTTCACCATCAAACTTTTGGTGACGATCTTTAACGTCAACGGATATAGACGGTTGGTGGGTCATCTTCATCTTAGCAATCGATCCTCTTTTGGATTCATAACTCACATTCATCATTTTGGAATGTGATCACATACCCCTTTTCTNGATATTTAACGTCAACGGATATAGACAGTTGGTGGTCATCTTCATCTTAGCAATTGATCCTCTTTTGGATTCATAAATCTCACATTCATCATTTTGGAATGTGATCACATACCCCTTTTCTTGTAACTGACCGATACTAAGTAAGTTGGCCTTCAGAT
>NC_036653.1:8648257-8652808 GCF_002806865.2 Cucurbita pepo subsp. pepo
CTCGTTGAGCCTTGATACTTCCTCCTCATAGAATCCCAAATTTCCTTGGATGTCTTCTTCTGAAGCATTGTTTCCAAGATAGTCCTATAAATGGACTGAAATAAATAGTTTTGACCTTCAGGTCTTTCAACTTCGATGCTGCCAACAATTGCTGTTGACCAGCTAAGAGTACCTCGCCTTCATTTGGCTCTTCATAACCCGTCTCCACCATATCAAAGAACTCCTTTGATCTGAGAAAATTTTCCATCAACATCGCCCAATGATCATAGTGACCATCGAACCTCAGGATGGCGGGCTGAACGTAGCTCTCAACTTGTTTTTCTGATGCCATTTTTTTGTTGCTGCAAGATTGCTCTGATACTAGTTGTTGGTGACAACAAAAAATTGAAGTGAGATTGAGAGGAGGAGTGATTTGAATGATGGGGAGGGAGGTCCTTTTATAGGGGGATTTCCGGAGTTGGTTGGAATTTTTGTGGATGAAATTGAATTCACCTCCTCCTCTTCCGGTAACTAATTCAAACTTCTATTATTAGCTTCAACAAGTCCAACATAGGTGTCACAATATTATCCCACTGTTTTAAGCATATGAATGTAATGGATTATGATTTTGCTACATGAATCACCTCATTGATATTTGAAATCCACATTATTCAAGTACGCATCAAACCAATCTGCCTCAACTTCAAATGAATACTTTCTGGTTTATCATTAGATCCCCAGCAAAACGCTGTCACCTCTGCTCTATCTGCACATCCTCTTCAAACCAAGTGACTAGCTTAATAGAAACTGGTGAACACAATCCACAATCTCATGGCTAAAAATGTGGATCTCCAAAGTTCATTCACATGGAAAAGGACCAACCAGATTCTCAAATACCAGATTCATCAAAAGGACACTTTTCTCTTCTCCTATCTCTTCATCTTTCTACTCTCTTCCTTACCACTGTCCAGCATCAATTTGCTATCTTTAATTATTGTGGTTCACACCTGACTTAAAAAATGATGCTGCGACTCCAAAAGAAATAAAACCTTAGTAACACTAGGAGAAATGTTTCATTCATTGACATAACTTAGACAAATCGAATGCTTGTACAAGTTCAAAATGCAGCCAGTATGCCATCCCAACAATCCCACTATCGAAAATGAGAGTAAGAATGGTAAAGATATTTAATTGCAGCATACGTTCAGAAAAGAGTTAGGAAATACAAATTAAAAGTTAAATCTGAAACGAATAAAAACTGTGAACTTCAGATACCAATCAACAGGACAGCATCCTAGTTAGATAGGTTTTCTCATCACGACAGCATTACAAAGGGTGCTGCAAAAAGTCAATAGTTTTAAATTTCATCATTCTAACTGCAGCACTAGAATCCTTGCAGTCTCAAGGTTTTCACACCATGCATTTCATTGGATGATTTGAACTACAGACAAATCCCAAGAAAAAGGAGGAGGAGAAGAAGAAGAAAAAACATGTGCTCCCATCCCTTCTACGTCAAGAATCAAACATAAAATGACTGGAGGAAACGAGTGGGTTGTTTTAAAACATATTTATTTGACTGAGCATTATTTTAGATGAAAATGAATAGATAAGACAGTGATTTCAAGCCGACTGAAAATTTTCTGCATCCATTTAAGAGGGGGAAGAAATAGACAACAATATAGCTTCCATATAATTTTAAAATATTCTAAAGAGTAAATCAGATAAAAGGAAGAGGGGTCCCATTAAAGAAAGGACAAAGTTAAACGCGGATAAAATAAAAGTTGTAAGACAATAGAACCTATTGTCGTCAAATTTTCTATGTCTATGTTTCCCAAAATATTTCATATGAATTGCTTTTGCTCCATAAATAAAGAAATGAACAACAAAAGCCATAAAGCATAATAATAAATACCTGAACTTCAACATTTGCAGATAAGTGCAGAGAATCAAGGATAAATGGAATGTCAGTGCTCATTTTCCTAACCTGGAACCAAATTTCCAATAAAATGTTAACGTTGAATAATTCTTCAAATGGATATAACATGACAGCTGAAATGTGAAATCTCTAAGCATAAAATATTGGCAAGGGACAGCTTTTGAACCTATCAGTACACCGCAGTGTGTTCCATTCTATCACGACAATATATATCATGAATCCATGGAAAAGATCTTCTAGATGGAAAAAAGAAAGGCTTATTACATTTTCTGAAACACCAACAAATATTTAACTATACCCTTTTGAATTCAGCAATGGCTGATATTGGAACCCATCCATGGTCATCCATCAAAGATATTAAGTAATGGTCCTTCTTCAGATTTTCATCGCTGCACCAAAATATAAGGAAAATACAGGATAAGTTGACGGCAAATATTTTAGATAAGAAACGAGAAAATATCCATTGATAAGTGGAAAGCTACAAATAGATGAGTAATACTCAACCCACGAGGGAGCTGTCAAAGAGCTGCTCCAACTGATATTAGAAGGCCAAATGAAAATATAAATAACAAGGCTACATTCAATAGAAATGAAAATACTAGTCTAAGTGTAATAAAAGAAAGTCCACTCAAAATAAGACGAAAAGTTAAGCACAAATATTGCATATTTCAGGTGCAACAAAGCATTCAACACCGAATAAATAGACAGAATACATAAATAGAATAATATTAACAAGCGGCAATTCTAATGTATACCAGCATCAAAGTCTCAAAATTCTCAACAAAGGGGGAAATCTCTTTCTAGATCAATGGTTGACCTACCTAAAATAATACTCAATTTGCTTTACTAGATTGTCCCGAAGTGCTAGCATATCCGGGGGAAGCATTGAAGCCCTTGCATTAAGAGGGTGCGGAATGAACTGAGGAGGTCTCCCAATTGCATCAGGAGGTGGAACAGGAACATAGTACATAGGTCCATGTCCTGCATAACATAGAAGTCTTTGGTGGTAACTAATGCGACTAATAATTTCATGTGAGCATAGTCCAACAACATAACAGGACATATTTAAATTTAGAGCAGTCTAAATATTAGTGTGACAGATTTTTGTACTAATAGAATAAGGAAGGAAGAGGAGGTTAAGATTAGAATGACATATCTTAAGATACTTGAAAGGTTATTAGGATGGCATAATTACCAGGAAAACTTGGACCAACCATGAAGCCAGGAGCTGGAGGGTAAAGCTGTGGGCGTACGAAAGGGCGTGGTCCAGCACTATGTTGCATGGAAATGTTGTCTCTTGGATTAAATCCCCGTTGATGATGCCAGCCATGGTTCCAATGAATACCAGATTCTTGCATGTAAGGTCTTCTATTATGAACACCAACAACATAACCACTTGGATCACCTCGTGGTGGAGGCTCGACAGTTGGAACAAAAGCTTGTCCTGATGTCTCACTGCCAGGCTTAACCATGTGTACTTCAACCCCAGCTACAGGTCGAGGCTGGAAAGCATATCCCGGAACAGCGAGATGAGGAGGATGTAATATGGGTGGAAAAAGTGGAGGCATTGGTGGCTGATGATAAGGTAATGGAACAGAAGCATGCACAGCACCGTTTGGGTTGCGCTTAGAGCCTGCTTTTGGATAATGTGATTGGGAATTCTTGTGTGAATAACTAGGATTCCGAGAGGCGGGTGACTTCTGTACACATCCTCCCTAGTGGAAAGCGCCACATTTCTCCATTTAATTATATTCAAGAGGAAAAATAAAATAAATTGGATATATTACGTCAATAAGCGGCAGGAATGTCAAAATAGTCACGGACGAGATTTCATAGTTAGTGGAGGTGGACTTTGCCGGGTTATTCAATGATTGAATTTTACGTAATATATATCTTAGTTTCTTAAAGAATGTCGTTCCTTTGAGATTTTGTATTGCAAACTATCAAATTTTCAAATTTGTATAGCAAACTAAACAAGGGGAGTCGTTAAGTAGGTGACATTGCAAGGTTGGTAGTCTGTAATAAGTGAAAGAAGATATGAATCACAGAAAATGTGATTTATGCGTTTATGGGTGTGTGGAAGTTAACCTGAGGTCCTGAAGACGGAGAGTGAAGAGCTACTCCATCTGAAAGCTCCCCTGAATGCGAAGAGTTGGCAGACGTAGTAGCATCTAGAGTTTTGGGGCGGTGCGCGTCAGCGAGTGCAGGCCAAGAATCAGCTCCCATTACAGGAGCATCCGTGTCCTTCCCATCAACCGCGGGTGGGGTCTTCCATGGAGACTTGCAGGCATTGGTATCTTGGGTATCGTCGGCAACCTGGGTCTCCACCATCACCATTGTGAGCAGCAAATTCCAAGAAAGAGCCGGAGTAAGAGTGAGGAGTGGAATGGAGAGAAGAGAAAAGTGGGCAATAGAGGAGGGAGTGGGTGTTAGGGTTTATGAAGGAGAGGTTGGAGCAGAGAAGGCAGTGGGAGTGTGAGATGGAGAGCAGAAAAAAGAAGTTGGCGGAAGTAGAGAGGGAAATAGAATTTATATAGCGACTAGCGAGGGCAGGGAGGGAGGGCGGGCAAAGAAGAACACACACCCATATCCTTCAGCAATTCCCCTTTTTTTTCCGCTTTTTTTTTTTTTTTTTT
>NC_036653.1:8652877-8675493 GCF_002806865.2 Cucurbita pepo subsp. pepo
TTTTTTTTTTTTTTTTCTTCTTCTTCTTTTTTTCTTTTTTTTAAGGGACAAAACAACGCTTGTCCCTTCATCTATTGGCACCAAGTAAGCCACCCAAGACTTTTACAAATGTCTTCTGCCTAATGAAAATATTCACTTTTTTTTATTTACTCAATCATAAACTAAAATGCATTACTCATTTCAGAAATATCCGTTGCTTAAAAGTGTGTTCATTTAATAATGTGATTGGGTGTTTTATGAGTTTAAATAAAACAATTAGACCAACCAAATTATAAACAAATTCTAAATCACAAATATAAAAGATAAACTTTCAAAGTCATGTTATTACACTTGTAACTTAGCCAACCAGGAATTTGTGAGGTTTTTTTTTTTTTTTTAAATATATATATATTAGTGTGGTGGAAGTGATGTTTGAGAGTAGTAAGAGTACATTCAAATCTTGTTACAATTAACACAGTAAACATCATTGTAAATACCAAGTAATTTAATACATTGCCAGATATATTGAATTAACATAATAATAATTAGGTAGAAAATACTTATATTAATTAATTAGTTTAGTTGGATTAAAATTATTAACAAATTGCTCAAACTCTGTTTAAAATTTAACTCGAGTGAAGGAGGTAATAACTTTTAGATGGCGTGGAATGAACTTTATTTACAAATCTTGACCCATAAGGGAATTTATTTCTATTATTTTCCTCAACCACAATCATTGTCGTCCTATTTTTTGTTATAAATATGGATATAAAAGAATATAAATATCCTTAAATAATTGAGTCTACTAGAATTGAATGCCTAAAATTTGATGGAATATTAAATATTGAATACTGAACGGTGATATTATTCAAATATGGTGATATAAATAAATAAATGTAGCGCGTAGGGAAACAAAAAATCCAAATCTCTCTCCAACACCATTTATTTCGAGTAAATTCTAATATACAGGAAAACATGAATATACTAAAAAGAATGAAAAACTGAAAAATGCGAGTAGTAATAAATAAATAAATAATTTTATAGTCTCAGCTTGAACTTACAGCTACTGTTTTTAATGACGATGTCGTTATTGGCTGAAACACTGTCAACCAACAGTCTGCAGGTTGCCGAGAACTTCACCTTCATCAGCTTCAAGCTACCCAGCTTTATCCTGACCGGCTGTCTCACATTCAGATTCAACGGAATACTGCCGGTTTGTTGCTGCTCCTGCTGCAGCGTCGTGAAAAGCGCGGTGGCGTTTTCCGTCACTCCCACCAACGGTACGTTAAGTACCGTCCTATTCCGATGGCCTTGGTAAAACTTCGGCAAAGCCCCTTCGCACAGCTTCGTTTCCATGTACCACGCGCTTATGTGGCTCCCTCCTTCGTAATAGATTCCGATTTTCTTGTTAGGGTTCGTAGTGGTCAGCGTCAGGTTGAAAATGGCGTCCAACCGGTCGTTTCCACCCAGCGTGAACTGCGTCACTTGCAGTTTATCGATCGAATACTCCGGAAGCTTCGGCCGGAACACCAGGTACAGGATTCCGACCACGATTCCGATCAAAACCAGTAGTAGAACTAAAATCGAAATCGTCCAACACAGGCACCTGCAGCAACAGCTTCGTCTCTTCTTCGGTGGCTTGGAGTGCATCACCGGGATCGTCCGCCGAAAGGGTGGATATAGAACAGTGGCCTCGGCAGTACGCGGCGGTCCGGCGTCGGATTTTTCTGTTCCATGCGGCACCAAGGGGTCAGTGGGAGCCGGCATGGGCGGTGCCTCGACGTCGTGGAGAGGAACGTCGTGGAGAGGAACGTCGTGGAGAGGAACGTCGTGGAGTGGATATATCTTTTGGTGCTCCGCCATAGACAGGCGACGCGATAAAAAAAAAAAAAAAAAAAAAAAGGAAAAAGAAAAATGGTATGAAATGAGAAAGGGAGGATGGAAATAGAAGATATTGGTAACGTTGATATAGATTTATAGATTATATAAACTTTGAAGCTCAGTCGTGGAATAGACTTTTCTTCCTTTCAATCCTTGACTTCGGGGCTTCCGGTTGCCTTTTTCTAAGGAGACTAAAATCATAGAGGAGGTTTTCGTATTTAATTTTCTGAATATATTAATTAAAAATGTTGACAAATTAATTATGTTATGTTTCATTGTCAAATAATACTTAAATACCAACAATTTGAAGGTGGGTTTGTTGAGAATAATAATAATAATACATGGGTTCGGTAAGCAATTGAACAATTTGGTTAAGACTCGAGATAGGGGTGTGAAAGGGTTCTTTTCTCTCCAAAACTAGTTTTATTTTTTATTTTTGCTTTAATTAAATGCTACACACAAATCAAATACTTGACACATTTATCATATGATATATATATTAATGTGCATAAATTTCCAAAAACGCATTAGTCTCCACGTGGAGGAAAATGGGAAGCTTCCAGTTCCACAACATAACCGGAAGACGAGGCACTATACGCGTAGCTGAGAATTGAGATAAAGAAAAAAGTCATCGAAGACTGCTGAAATCGAAAGTTTCCTTTGAAATAGAAGAATAAATAAGTTAATTATTGAAATTGTTTATTGTAACAAATTCNAGGAACGTCGTGGAGAGGAACGTCGTGGAGTGGATATATCTTTTGGTGCTCCGCCATAGACAGGCGACGCGATAAAAAAAAAAAAAAAAAAAAAAAGGAAAAAGAAAAATGGTATGAAATGAGAAAGGGAGGATGGAAATAGAAGATATTGGTAACGTTGATATAGATTTATAGATTATATAAACTTTGAAGCTCAGTCGTGGAATAGACTTTTCTTCCTTTCAATCCTTGACTTCGGGGCTTCCGGTTGCCTTTTTCTAAGGAGACTAAAATCATAGAGGAGGTTTTCGTATTTAATTTTCTGAATATATTAATTAAAAATGTTGACAAATTAATTATGTTATGTTTCATTGTCAAATAATACTTAAATACCAACAATTTGAAGGTGGGTTTGTTGAGAATAATAATAATAATACATGGGTTCGGTAAGCAATTGAACAATTTGGTTAAGACTCGAGATAGGGGTGTGAAAGGGTTCTTTTCTCTCCAAAACTAGTTTTATTTTTTATTTTTGCTTTAATTAAATGCTACACACAAATCAAATACTTGACACATTTATCATATGATATATATATTAATGTGCATAAATTTCCAAAAACGCATTAGTCTCCACGTGGAGGAAAATGGGAAGCTTCCAGTTCCACAACATAACCGGAAGACGAGGCACTATACGCGTAGCTGAGAATT
Organism: Cucurbita pepo subsp. pepo; assembly: GCF_002806865.2. NCBI lineage: Eukaryota > Viridiplantae > Streptophyta > Magnoliopsida > Cucurbitales > Cucurbitaceae > Cucurbita > Cucurbita pepo. Next base: position 8,656,141 of record NC_036653.1, read on the forward strand.
GAGATAAAGAAAAAAGTCATCGAAGACTGCTGAAATCGAAAGTTTCCTTTGAAATAGAAGAATAAATAAGTTAATTATTGAAATTGTTTATTGTAACAAATTCAAACTTTGGTTGCCTTGGGCATTGATCGCCTAATACATTTGACTTTAGTAACAGGCAGCCCAAGCAATCTTCTGAATACGCCACTCCGCACCTCCATCTGAAAATTACGGCACATATATATATATATATATATATATNGTGCTCCGCCATAGACAGGCGACGCGATGAAAACAAAAAAAAAAAAAAAAAGGAAAAAGAAAAATGGTATGAAATGAGAAAGGGAGGATGGAAATAGAAGATATTGGTAACGTTGATATAGATTTATAGATTATATAAACTTTGAAGCTCAGTCGTGGAATAGACTTTTCTTCCTTTCAATCCTTGACTTCGGGGCTTCCGGTTGCCTTTTTCTAAGGAGACTAAAATCATAGAGGAGGTTTTCGTATTTAATTTTCTGAATATATTAATTAAAAATGTTGACAAATTAATTATGTTATGTTTCATTGTCAAATAATACTTAAATACCAACAATTTGAAGGTGGGTTTGTTGAGAATAATAATAATAATACATGGGTTCGGTAAGCAATTGAACAATTTGGTTAAGACTCGAGATAGGGGTGTGAAAGGGTTCTTTTCTCTCCAAAACTAGTTTTATTTTTTATTTTTGCTTTAATTAAATGCTACACACAAATCAAATACTTGACACATTTATCATATGATATATATATTAATGTGCATAAATTTCCAAAAACGCATTAGTCTCCACGTGGAGGAAAATGGGAAGCTTCCAGTTCCACAACATAACCGGAAGACGAGGCACTATACGCGTAGCTGAGAATTGAGATAAAGAAAAAAGTCATCGAAGACTGCTGAAATCGAAAGTTTCCTTTGAAATAGAAGAATAAATAAGTTAATTATTGAAATTGTTTATTGTAACAAATTCAAACTTTGGTTGCCTTGGGCATTGATCGCCTAATACATTTGACTTTAGTAACAGGCAGCCCAAGCAATCTTCTGAATACGCCACTCCGCACCTCCATCTGAAAATTACGGCACATATATATATATATATATATATATATATATTTATTTATTTATTTAAAAAAATTGAAATAGAGAGGTGTATGTAAGCTAGACGATACAATGACCTAATTCATGTATCACTTAAGTTCAGGCCTTCACATTTCTGTCCCAACTGAGTGAATATAGCTTAACATGTATTTCTATTTGAGTATCTAATCCTCTCTACCAATCACGAAGCATACAAATTTGAAATACGAGGGCGAGGAATGGGTCGGCTGCTTATACTGCGGTTTTCTGTATGCAGTCCTTGTTGAAATATCATCACTAGCCCAATAGAGTCAAGCCCAATTATTGTATGAGCTCAATATATTTATTTTAGTAGAGATTTTAGGAGAAAGAGATCTAGATATTTTAGGAGAAATATTCAAATTTGTTAGGTCTAGATTCAAATCGATTAGGTCTAGATTTAGATTGGTTAAATATAGATTGCTTACTCTTAGTATAAATACCTCTCCACCCTACCTAGGTTATTCATCCAAGAAATCCAAAAACAATAAAAAGCAGTAGTATTCTACANATTGGGATTGGGAGTGTCCCACATTGGTTAATTTAGTGGAAGATCATGGGTTTATAAGTGAGGAATACTATCTCCATTGGTATGAGGCCTTTTGGGGAAGCCCAAAGCAAAGCCATGAGAGCTTATGCTCAAAGTGGACAATATCATACCATTGTGGAGAGTCGTGATTCCTAACAGTCCTCGTGTCCCATCTCAATGGCGCGATTCCCCTGCGGCTACATACACCCTGTGATTCCTAACAGTCCTCGTGTCCCATCTCAATGGCGCGATTCCCCTGCGGCTACATACACCACGACAAGTGGCATGCGAAGTAGATGTAATTAAAATTGCCCATTTTGGAGGAGGAGCACGTGATTTGTACTCCATTCCCGTTTTAACTAAGTGGATAAACAAAATCTAATGTCGTTTTCTGTACACTGATAAGTTAAGTGGCCATCAAAATAACCTACCATTAAATAAAACCAAACCCCACCAAGATCTCACCCTAAATCCTTCCGCCTTCATTTCCAGATCTTCCTCCCTTCAATGGCGCTCCAATTCCAATGCCTCCAGGTATTCTCCCCCCTTTCTCCAGTAGCTACAGCACGCTCTCCCTCCTCCTCACGCTCCCCATCCCTTGTCATCGCCTCCTCTAAATCCCACACTGCACCTCTCCTGGGCCGCAAGCTCCGAGCGGCCGTCATCGGCGGTGGCCCTGCGGGATCTTCTGCCGCCGAAGCTCTGGCAGCTGGTGGCGTCGAGACTTACCTGTTCGAGCGCAGCCCATCGTCTGCCAAGCCCTGCGGCGGTGCTCTTCCTCTCTGCATGCTTAGCGAGTTCGACATCCCGGCTCATCTCATAGATCGCCATGTTACTCGTATGAAAATCATCTCCCCTTCGAATATCGCCGTCGACTTCGGAAAAACCTTGAAAGCCCATGAGTTCATACCCATGCTGCGCCGCGAAGTGCTTGATTCCTTCCTCCGCGCCCGCGCCCAGTCCATCGGCGCTAATATCATCCACGGACTCGTGCTGAATCTCGAGGTCCCTGCCTCCTCTAACGCACCGTATGTCGTGCATTACACAACCGAAAACTCTATGCGATCCTTGGCCGTGGATGTGGTGATCGGCGCGGACGGCGCCAATAGCCGAGTGGCGAAGTCGATAGACGCCGGAGGTTACACGTGCGCGATCGCGTTCCAAGAGAGAATCAAATTGCCAGAGGAGAAAATGGAGTACTACGAGAATCTGGCGGAAATGTACGTAGGGAACGACGTGTCGCCGGACTTCTACGCGTGGGTATTTCCAAAGTGCGACCATGTGGCGGTGGGAACGGGGACGGTGTGCTCGAAGCAAGACATAAAGCAGTACCAAAGAGGAATCAGGGAAAGGGCAAAGAGTAAGATAAGTGGAGGGAAGGTGATTAAAGTAGAGGCACATCCAATACCGGAGCACCCGCGAGCTAGGCGAGTGATAGGTCGGGTGGCACTGGTCGGGGACGCGGCAGGGTACGTAACGAAGTGCTCCGGGGAAGGCATATATTTCGCTGCAAAATCCGGGAGAATGTGCGGGGAGGCAGTGGTGAGAGCATCAGAAGGAGGGGAGAGGATGATCGGAGAAAGGGATCTGAAGAGAGAGTACCTGAGAGAGTGGGACGCCAAGTACGTGGGGACGTTCAGGTTCTTGGATCTGTTGCAGAGAGTGTTCTATGGAGACAACGCCGGAAGGGAAGCATTGGTGGAGATGTGTGGGAACGAGTATGTGCAGAGAATGACTTTCGAAAGCTATCTATACAAGAAATTGGCAGAGGGAAACAGAGTGGAAGATGCAAAGTTGATGTGGAACACCATTGGGAGCCTCGTAAAGTGTGGGATTGTTGGTAGAAGAGAGAGCGACAGCATTGCTGCTTTTCTGTAATTTCTTTCTTTGCCTTACCTTTTCTTTTATGTGAACCCAGTAGCTGTATGTCTGCATATCACATCAAGTTCAATACCAAATATTGGGTTTAACATATCATTGTTTGTTGGATACACATTTACTTCAATTGCTTTTGGGATGGGGATGGGAAGATTGAATTAGATCGGGCAAGTAAAGCAAAGAGGAGAGTAAATAATGGGGTTGGTTGGGTTAGAACTGGAACTGCATTTGGGAAGTATAGCCAATAGTTTTGAGGTAAGCAGCCATAGCTTTGTTCATGGGGGGTGGTCCGCACCTCAATATCTGTCGCAAAATGAACAACAATGCCTGCTTTTAGCACAAACTTTCTCTTACAGAGAGAGAGAAAAACGAATGAAGCAAAGCATGCATACCCACCCGAACATTAGGGGATGGTCCAGGACAGTGTAGTCGTATCATTTCCTCAGTCACAAAGCCAACGCCCGCCATCCCATCCTTCGGGAGGCTGTACAGAGCAGAGAGAGATTGTAAAACGACATGAAACTGCAGAATATATTTCCAAAACTATAGAACCCCAAGTTGTTACCTGATCGAGCACATAGTAGACAGAAAAGCGGGAGGGGAACCTAGACGCAAGACTATCCAATTCTTCCTATAAACACCAGTAAACTAGAAGGTTTCAGTTCGGTTTTGCAAGGCAATATCTAAATCTCAATGTGGGGTACCTTCCAAATCCAAATTTAAGAGAGGAGAATGAGCACCTTTAGAAGAATGTCTTCACAAGTAGCATTAGCATATATAAGATGCACATTGGTGTGATCAACTGGGTTTTCTAGTATTGCTCGTGCAACCTCAAAACACAAAAAAGAAACGTTCAGAAATGTTGATGGGATCTGCTTATTTATAGGACAAACAGAAAATAAATACGAATCAATCCTTACTCAAAACTTGAGCTCAAACTTAGCCCATGCCCATGCCTATACCCATACCTGGAACATAGGAGTTATGCCTGTGCCTCCAGCAAGCATCCCAAAGGCCTCCACTTCATTAGCTTCATACTTGAAACGTCCCTGTCACCACTCGCGCACGGAAACAGAGACCCACTCCATAAATAATAGATATGACCCCAGAACCCGTGCCCCAGTTTTAGATTTTCCCACATCAAATGTCAAAAATCAAATATTTTAAGTACCTCGCTCCTCCAAAACAGAAAATTTGAGACCAGAAACAGTTGGGCTGTTCAATGCGCTCCTCGAAGTTCTAATATAACCTTATGTTTTATTATGAATCCCAATCCTCCAAAAGGACTGATCTTTTTCCTTAACGGTCAATCTTTGCCTTCAATTTTTTATTCCGTCCAATTCAAACTCTAAAACTTGATGAGTGGTTAAAACAATGCCTCCTCAAACGTATTACATAAATAATAAACATTACTCAACCAGCCATAAATCACCCAAGAGTAACAAATAAAGAACCAAAATCGAGCCAAAAAATTGTGTAAACGTACCAATTCAAACAAAAGAGAATAACTCCTCAAACTCAATAATAGAATGCTTAAACACAACTAAAAAGCATCCAACGCCATCTTAGTAACCAGCAGCCACAAAATATTCACACCCAGCCATACGAATACTCATAACCACTCATAAACCTTTCAAAAAGAATGCGAACACTTGACAAAATAAAAGGTCTACTCAAGACTAAGATTCACTCTGACCGAGTTAGCCGTTCAAGGTTCAAATTAACAGAGTAAAAAATGAAAATCTCAATTCTACTAATGTAGTGGCAGTTGTAGGACATATTGGCAATACCTTAGGACCTTTCACCGCCAAGAAATCACCTTCACGCATCTCACGAAAGTGGTGGGACATCCTTCCTTGAGGATACATCTGCATATTGTAGTAGTTGTATGCCAAAATACCAAATGTTATGGGTGGATGGATAGAATTGGGCAGATGGTTAAACACACTAAGAAAAACTGCAAGCTATTGCCCATTGGGAGTGCAAGGCCTATACCTTTATGACCAAATCAAAGTATCCAACATCTGTATCCAAACTGGTTGGAGTGTACGGTTTCACAACTTCTTCACCTTCGCTATCTTTTCCTCTGAACAAAAGCACATCATAACTTACAACAACAAATCGTTTGAAGACTCCTAACATTCCATTGATAAATCTTTACTCCACGAAGTATCAAATCGAATAAAACCTGCAACTCATATGCTGCCCAATCGGCAGCCCCAAGATTGAGGTTGGCGTCGGAAGAGAGAATCTGAACTTCGCTACATTATGGCTAAGCTGTGTGCGTTTAACTAGCTTAAATTCTTTTAAGTTATCAGGGTCCAAGCAACCTAGCATAACACGAAACTACAGATAAGAAAGAGAAAAAGAAAACCCGGTAAAAATCGGAAACATCTCGAACAGCAGGGTAGTGATGATATCAGCAGCAAAAATGAAATTGGGATGGGGAGGGTTTGTTCCAGGTATTCCCAAATCCAACAGCCGGAGCCCGGCATCTTAATCAAGCAAAACAACAACAATGGCCGAGTAGAAGGAATTAGGGAAGAGAAGGAATAAGAACCTTGGGGTTTAGATTTCTTGGTGATATAGAAATAGTAGGCAGTAGCGACGCCGATGGCAACCGCAGCGACGGCGACGGTGAGAAACTCGGGTCTGTGAGAGTGGACGAAGCTCGTCGCCATTTGCAGGAAGAGAACGAATCGGATCACAGGGCTTCAATGGTTGCGGTTGTTGGGAGATGCGGATGCAGCCGAAAATGGGATCTCATCCCCCCCACATCCGTCCGTAGCTTCGAAATATATAAAAAGAAGGGAATAAATAATGGATTGTCAACTTTTTACTTTTGGAATAAACCCATTCACGATACACCTTTCACAACCCACGCCCCCATTAGCGTTACTGAATTTGACCTCGAATCATCAATAGATTAAATTTTAAATTCATTAGAACAGTGAATATATTCTAAATCTCCAATGAAAGATATATTTATTTATCCCTATTTCTACCTTTCTTTTTAATAGGGTAAATTTTCTAACTTTCTTTTGTTAAGAATTATCATCTTCTTCCAGCTTCTGCCTTGTGCTCCTTTTCAAACTCTTCTCTCCCACCTTATGTCCTCCTCTAACGACCAATATCGCAGGCCCAACTTGTCTTCAATCTATGCAAGCAGACCCATCCCGATTCTCTCTCTCTCTCTCTCTCAAGCTCGCTCATCTCCTTCAGTTCTCTCCCCAAGCCGAGGTCCGTGCCATGTCTGCTGTTCTCCTCCGCAAGCAGCTAACTCGCGACGATTCCTACCTCTGGCCTCGCCTAAATCCTTCCTCTCAGTTCTCTCTCAAATCCATACTCCTCTCATGTATTCAAAGCGAGGACTCCAAATCCATATCGAAGAAATTGTGTGATACGGTCTCCGAGCTGGCTTCCGGAATCTTGCCGGATAATGGCTGGCCAGAATGGTTGCCGTTCATGTTTCAGTGCGTATCGTCGGATTCCCTCAAGCTGCAGGAATCGGCTTTCTTGATTTTTGCCCAGCTTTCGCATTCTACTGGGGATACCTTGGTGCCCCACATTAAGCACTTGCACGGTGTGTTTTTGCAGTGCTTGACGTCAGCCTCCTGAAGCACCGATGTGAAGATTGCGTCCTTCAATGCTGTTATCAGCTTCATACAGTGCTTGTCCAACTCTGCTGATCGTGACAGGTTTCAGGATTTGCTGCGACCGATGACGCGGACACTAATGGAGTCGTTGAATAACGGGCAGGAGGCAACCGCGCAAGAGGAACTTGAACTGTTGATCGAATTGGCCGGGACGGAGGCGAGGTTCTTAAGGCGGCAATTAGTGGATATAGTGGGGTTGATGCTGCAAATTGCAGAAGCTGAATCGTTGGACGAAGGAACGAGGCACTTGGCGATTGAATTTGTGTTCGCTCTTGCAGAAGCCAGGGAGCGGCAGTTTTGATTCGGCTCAGCTAATCTTCAATTTTTCCAAAAATTTATTTACACAGGTGTAGGACCCTAACTCGGCTGTTATCCGAGAGAGTATGGGCAATGCCCCAAGTAAGAATTGCATGTTCCCTTCTTCTGCTGAGTAAATGTACACAACTTGATTATTTTAGAACTTCTGTTGAGTAAATTTACGCAACTTGACTATCTTAGGACTTCTCCTGTTCAGTTGCTTTATGCTGATAATAAATTCTCAATTTCTTTTCTTTTATTGCTATCCATGCTCCAAGTAGGCTTATCACAAACTACTCCAACATTTCTACAGGACTCAATGGATACTTGATTGTGGTCTCTCATTCTCTATAAGTTGTGTACGGTTTTGACAGGTTGTTCCACCATGGTTAAACTGCCTACCAATAAAAGGTGACTAGGTTGAACCAAAAATTGTGCTCGACCAACTTCGTTCTAGGGTAGTGTTTGCTGGCCATATTTTAGAATGAGCCATTTATGACCCAATTCAGTGAGTGGGTGGAAATGATTTTCATGATGAGAACTACTGTAAGTTGCTCCCTTTGATTGACTGTATTCTGTATTCTTTATTGCATTATGATTTTGTTACATAGAGCGAATGGATTTAATATTCAGAGCAATTTGAGAAATGTGATCGGACAATTGGTTGTGCTGAATAGAACCAAACACATGCTAATGTGGTTGCTTTCAATGTTTTTCTTTAATCCTTGTAATACCCGAGCCTCAATTGAAAGTTTAAAATCTAAATTTACCTTGAAAGTCGATCTCTCAATTTTATTGAAGGTCTTAGAGACCAAAATCCGAGATGAGGCCGAAGAGAAAAATGATGAGGAATAAAAGAACTTAAACAACCATGTAAAAGAAAAATGATAGAAAAGTAAAAGAAAAAATGATAGAAAATTGGAAGGATGGTCAAGGTTAATCCCTGGAGGGTAATTTGGTCATTATACCTCCCTTTTAGTAACATACGAATAAAAGAGAAAAAGAAAAATAAAGGGGAAAAGGAAGAGAAGGAAAATGGCGGAAAGAAAAGATATAAATAGTGAGAGAAAGAAAATTCTAGAGAGAGAGGGAGGTAACCGCCGCTCCAGCCACGAGGAGTCCGGTTCCGGCCGAGCCTTCTTCATGAAATCTTCACAGAACTTAGAGGAGAACATTCTTAACTTTTAGATCGTCCAAAAACATCAAGAAACGAGGAAAAATCTAAAGGTAAAGTTCTTGAATCCAGATTCTCGAAATTGGTTCAGATCTGTGAGATATAGTAAGAGTTAGAGCCTGAAATTTGAGTATGTTAATCTACAGAGGATTACGCTCAAAACCTGTGAAGGAAGTTGTAATCGATTCAGACCGGAAAATGGGAGTTTCGGCATTCGTCAAAGAGGTAGGTATTGATGTTTCTTGCCCTTTTCGGACTAAGGTAATTATCCCGGGGATTAGAAATAAATTACAAGAAAAATACCTGCCTAAAGATGAATATACGCCCTACAAATCTCGTGAAGGAACCATGTTGATCCGAGTTAGGTAGAACGAAATGTGAAAATGGAAAAAAGTAATCGAACGCTGGAAATCGCAGGAGAAAGGAGGAGGAGGATGCGCTTCGCCGGAGAAGAAGGGCCACGTGTCAAGCGTCCATTGGAGGCGAAGAAATCAAAGAAATACTTCGCGTCGGGCGGGGTTCGATGGCCGGCGGCCCGCTACTCGAGTTCGCGACCCGATGACCCGCGCGCAACCCGGACCACCGACCCGGCTTCTCGTTGCCACGCGTCAGCGTAAAAGAACTCGAATTTCCAGCGCGCCCTTCCGGTTTCGAACCGACGACCTCGACCTCGGCTGACCGTCCAGCGGGCGTCACGTGGCAACACCTCAGCGCGCGTCTTCCCTCCCTCATGCGCGTCCGTGCGCGTGTAGCACCTTCCCACGCGCGTGTGGTGCTGTTTTCAGCCCGTTCGACCTCTGTTTGCCCGATTTCCCTCCCGATTCCAACTCTAACCATATTTTTATATGGAATAGGGCTTAAATGAGAAAATTCAGTATTTGTGGACACTCTATTGGTGTAGAAATGCTCAACGAAGAACACATGTCAATCAGGTAAGTCACCACCCGGAACTTTAGGAAGAAATACTTGTAGGAGTCGCTTGGTTATGCATGCATGCTAGTTTAATTACCTTAGGTGGTAGTTTTCCTTGAATGTAAGTAATTTGATTGTTAAGAGTATGGATGTATTATGTGAAATATTACGAGAATTATCTGAGTGTTGCTATTATGTTTTAAGCTTCCGCTTTATATGTAAATGTTTAATTCATGCTGTAAGGAGAATAGGAACTTGTGAACTCTGCGCTCCGGGATTTGATGGATGTCATGGCCCCGTTGAGCATGTGTGTTTATTTTGCATGAATTTTTGCATGATGATGCTAGATGATAGTTGTGTGCACACTCAAGTTAATTTCTACGTCCCACAAGAATGATAAAGTCTAGGGATATGTGGTTAGAGTAACAAGACCTAAGGTATAGACCTAACCTTTCCCTAGTAGGCTAACAGACCACCACGGCATACGAACCATCTCTAGAGTACCCTTAGGCTGCATGTGTGTGATTGGTGTCACAGCTTCGTGGGGGACTAGGGGGTTCCTGATCAGAATCCGTCTGCTCCTAGCCATTTTAGCATGGAAAACGTGAGCCCACGTCGTATAGACCATTTAGCTGGATGGGTTAAGGGGGGTAGCTCTCCCCGACCAGGGGGACTGTCATGGGCCTAAGGGGTTGCAGCTCACCCCCNCCCTAGGCAAGTTACCAGTTAGTCTCAGAGTCATGCCGAGGTAGCTACTCGTAGGGCACCAGTCATTACACAAGTCAGCATAAGGGAGTTCTAAAGAATCCTATAAATAGAAGGTCTAAGAACCAAAGAAGCCCGAAGGGGGCAAGTCCCAAGGGGTGCGACAAGAGCCCACAAGTAGGTGGCTTACTGAGTATAATTTTTATACTCATTCCTTTTTATCCTTCTTTTTCAGGTGCCGGTCAAGGTGGAGGAGCGTTCGAGAGCTGTGCGGTCACAGAGGGGGTCGTTCCGGAGCGTCAATCCCTTGTCAGTCTTTCGAGTCTTTTGTGTTTCATTTTACATTTGTAATTTCCTTTGTAATATTTTCCAAACAAATCTTATTTGACTTTAATTTTGGTGTGTTGACTCATTTTTCTTGATTTAAATTTTATCAGATTTTCATCTCCCATTTTATCTTCTTTTAAATTTTATTTGTTTTCGATTTTGTCTTTTGAGTCACGGTCTGATTTTCGAAGCCTCGAAAATCGGGTCTTGACAATCCTACCCAAAAGATGGTTTGAGACCTTCAACATTAATTGTGTGCAAAAGTCGTTGATCGTTGCCTATATCTGTTTTGTACAAGCAGCGAGATGCTACTTGGTGCATGTTTAGATAACCTGGGTCAATGCTTCGTTCTTTTTCCTCGAGGGGAGTATTTGCTTGTGCAGGTTCTATGTGCGGGAAAGGATTTAGCAACAGAGAAAAGTGCTAGCCGAATGACTAGTTTGATGAGACAGATGCAACAGAGTTTACCGCCTTCTACTTTAGCCTCAACTTGGTCCTACTTGCGACCCCAGCACCAACTTGCTTTGCCGTCTATCCTCTCATAGTCTCTCAAAGGTGACTCTGGATCCTGCCGCTGCCCCCGGGCGGCACACTTTTCTGTTCTTGTTTATGTTTGAATTATATTCGTCCCCATTCTTTGCCAAAAAATGCTCTCAAGCATGAGTTTTGTTTGGTCCCTTGCAGAGAGATGCTGTCATTTGATGATAGTGAAAATCAGGGTTCGTTACGATTTTTTTCTAGTTTCGGGTAGATAGGTCGGAGGCAATCCTTTTACAGTTCTGTCTTGGTCCAATTAACTAGTATCATTGTCATTATAAATTTTCATTGCAGTTTCAGAATATATCAAATGAATTTTGTGATTGTGTTTCCTTGATTTGTTTGGAATTCTATTTCCAATTAGCAAAGAAACTTGACGTCTTTTACCTGGTCTCCCTCTTCTCTGTCTGTATTACAGAATTTATGAATACAAAAAAAAAAAAAAAAAAAAAAAAAAAAAAAAAAAANTAAGGCTTGCTTAGAGAGTGGAAAAAAAGTAACACAGGGATGTCTGGACTTGTCGTAGTCTTGGTAGATATTGCTTTGGGGCAAATAAAACAAGTGGACTCAAGGTCAGACAATGCACGTTCAGACAACTTTGCAATTTCATTCTTAACGTCGTGCGTCCACGAGTTTGTTGTGTTTGTTTGTTTGATTTTTCCAGGGAAGAAGAGTGGACTCCAAACTGAAGTTGCAGACCACTCATGGTATGGCGTGCGGCTGCGTAGGCGCAGGCTCCTCAAATTCAACGTCTGTAACTCCTTCCATTAGCTGTTAATCATCCCATCAAATTCCTCCCTTTACTGCCGTCATGACTCATTATTCTCCATTTGGGTTTCCATTATACAGACGAAAAGGGCACTACATTTATAAGCCCAATAATTAAATAAAATCAACGGACATGCTGACAAGAAGACAAAGACGAGGACACCACTAACAGCTAACAGCCTAAAGCCCTCATGCCTCATGCCTCATGCCGCCATTATAAAACCAATGCCCATCACTTCTTCCTTCAATCTCAATTCCATTCGTAAACTTTGCAATATAGATGGAGGGTTCAGTTAAGAAACAACAGCATAAAGAGGTTTCAGTTTCAGGCAGCAAAGTTGGGAAATGCAAGGACAGATCTCGTAGACGCAGCTTCGTTGGTGTCAGACAAAGGCCCTCTGGGAAATGGGTGGCAGAGATCAAAGACACAACCCATGATATCAGAATGTGGTTGGGAACCTTCAAGACAGCGGAAGAGGCTGCCACAGCATACGATGAAGCCGCCCGCCTCCTCCGTGGTGCCAATACTCGTACCAACTTCGCAACCCATCTCAAATCCACCTCCGCCCTCTCTTTCAAAATTAGAAATCTCCTCAACCAAAAGATCAGTTTGAAACGAAGCTCCTCCAAAACCAGCCCCACCAAACTCGGTCCAATCACTGAAATTGAGGGTGCTCATTCTGGGCTCTCCTGCTCCACTGCCACAAACCAAGAGATACATAAGACGTTTGATAATGCAGACTGGAGCAGCGCCTGCAGTGGAGAAGTTGAGGTGCTGGGTCTTCGTCAGTTCAGCCATTCGTGGTGGCATCTTCCTCTTGGGTTGAACTTGGAAATGGATGAGCCTCCTGATCCATTACTGACCCACCAAGATAGACAAGTGGCAGAGATGTCATGTGATTCAGAGCAATTAGATCTAACATCCATACCTATGTGTGCAGTGAATGGAATGAGTGAATATTTAGGAACTACATATGATGCCTTTGATTCTGTGGGTCAGATATTCTGCCCAAGTTGATTATACCCCGCTTTAATTAATTCCCTTTCTACTGCTATTTGAATGCAGCTGATAAGGCAAAAGAAAATCAAACAAGCAGGCAGCACCCAATGCGCTCATACATGTACAACTTTTTCATATTATAAAAACACATGTACAACTTGTGATATTGTCTATTACAATATCAATCCATCCACAACTCAAGCAAAGATAGAATTACAGTCGAAACACTGGCGTACATATTCCTGATTTCATACAAAGAGCCACAAAGATACGTAATGGAAATTTACTCCAAGACAAAACAGAATCGCTTATGGAAATGAAAACGGCAGGCTTTTGAACTAGACAAGAAATTATCAGGATAATAGTACCATGCACACTTTAGTAATCTTCACCTTCCTCATCATCATCATCTGCACCTTCAGCGCCAACTTCTTCATAGTCTTTTTCGAGAGCAGCCAGATCTTCCCGCGCCTCTGAGAACTCCCCTTCTTCCATGCCCTCACCGACATACCAGTGAACAAATGCTCTCTTTGCATACATCAGGTCAAATTTATGGTCGATGCGAGAGAACACCTCAGCTACTGCTGTGTTATTGCTGATCATGCAAACAGCTCTCTGCACCAAGGCCAAATCACCACCTGGTACAACTGTTGGAGGCTGGTAGTTTATACCACATTTGAAGCCAGTTGGACACCTACAAAACAGATCCATTATCAAGTTTTTCTAGAATCCAAAATCAAATTAATGTTCAAATGACAATGCCCTTGAGGCCAAATCTTGCATCCGCCAAGATAACTTTAACTTAAACCTGCTCCAATCTAGAATGAACATGGAGATGACCATGCCTGAAAGTAATGTGCTCTCACTATCAACAAATTCCTTATTCTTCGTGATATATGACAAGAAAAATTTCATCTATTAATTGGGAAAGGGAGGCAGAACTTGGTAGATTTACTTTTCTCTAAAGGTTGTTTTCCCCGAGTTCTGATGGTCTTTTTTTAGTTTATATATTTACAGATCAACTGAGCTGTTCTTCCTTTACTACCAGCTTGTGAATGATTATTTCAGAAGCTTAGTAATCTCCATATTCCCGACCTATAATAATCCAACTTTTAGAAGTCACCTCCATCATTCTACAAATTAGTTCTCAAAAGCTACTATAAGAAACGAATTACCAAAAACAATCCCCGAGGCAACTGAGAGTGGCTCCTAATTTTCCTGGATAAGCTTTAAAACTTCCCAAAATAAACAACACATTTCTTCCACTTACCAGTCAACAAACTGCACGGTGCGCTTTGTCTTAATGGTGGCAACAGCAGCATTGACATCTTTAGGTACAACATCTCCTCGGTACATTAAGCAACAAGCCATGTATTTCCCATGCCTAGGATCACATTTTGCCATCATGCTCGAAGGCTCAAAAACTGCATTTGTGATCTCAGGTACGGATAGCTGTTCATGGTAAGCCTTCTCTGCTGAGATAACTGGAGCATATGAGGAGAGCATGAAATGGATACGAGGATATGGTACAAGGTTCGTCTGGAACTCTGTTATGTCCACGTTGATGGCTCCATCAAATCTCAATGAAGTGGTCAAGGATGAAATGATTTGAGATATCAACCTATTCAAGTTGGTATATGTAGGTCTATCAATATCCAGAGATCTCCTACAAATGTCGTAGATAGCTTCATTGTCTAGAAGAACAGCAACATCCGTATGCTCAAGAAGGGAATGAGTGGAAAGAACGCTGTTGTAAGGCTCCACGACAGCAGTTGAAACCTGCAATTGAATCAGAGCCCAAAATTGTTGAGACAAACAACAATTTCCTGATTATCCCAGAATGGCCATTCGAGTGGTTCTTCCTCTTAAAATAATCAAAATGTTTTGGTTAATTCACATTTGAATCGTCAGTACCTGAGGAGATGGGTAGATGGTGAAACCAAGCTTTGATTTCTTCCCATAATCCACTGACAAACGCTCTAGCAACAATGAACCCAAACCAGAACCAGTGCCACCGCCAACAGCATTAAAGACTAGAAACCCTTGTAACCCGGTACAGTTATCAGCCAGTTTTCTGATCCGGTCAAGACAGAGATCTACAATTTCCTTTCCAACTATAAAATAAAAGGTACGTCAAACAGAGTGACAAAAATAAAAGGTCAACTAAGAATCCACAAATCAACATCAGTCACCTGTGTAGTGTCCTCGAGCAAAATTATTGGCAGCATCTTCTTTTCCAGATATCAATTGCTCCGGATGAAAGAGCTGTCGGTAGGTTCCGGTTCTAACTTCATCAATCACCGTTGGTTCTAAATCAACAAATATAGCCCGAGGCACATGCTTGCCTGAACCGGTCTCACTAAAGAATGTATTAAAAGCGTCGTGTGCAACACCTTCGGAGGTATCACTGAAAAAGAAAACACAAGCTTTCATTTAATAGATAAAAAGCGGAAGTTCAAATTGTTTAATGTAATTAATTTTGACTCCCACGAAGTGAAAAGAAAAACGAAACACGAAAAAGAATTGCCGCCAAGGATTAACTCTTCACGCACATATAAATCTTCGGCACCAAAATAAACGAAATATCAAATTGGTCGTCGAATTCGTTTGAAAAATGTCCCTAGGGCTATAAAAATTTGTAGGAAAGAATTAACTCCAGAAGACCCTATGAGAAATTAGACAACAGATTAGGTACGATGCAAAGTAGCACACAAAATACCCAAATTTGATGATCAAAGACTAAAGACAAAGGTAGGAACGTGTTTAGTCTTTCGAGATTCGTCGAGGACACAAAATGAGAGAGAACAGAAACGGTAGGAAACAAAAAAAATCAAAAGCGAGTTTTAAAGACGGGGAATGAGGAAGGAAAGAATAGAAATGCGGAAGGGTGGAGAGATGAAGATGGATAAAGCAGTACCTGGGCATCATACCATCGGGCTGAATGCCATGTTCGAGGCAATAGAGCTCCCAGCAAGAATTGCCGACCTGAATCCCAGCCTGTCCAATGTGGATGCTTATGATCTCCCTCATCTTCCCCTACGTGAGCTTGCGTCTGTGAATACAGAAAACGGAGACAGCGATCGGAGAGTTGTAGGAACAAGGAATAGAGCAAGGAGCGAAGAGCAACGTCGGAGTTGGTGTCGGATTTAAGCAGAGGCTTTAATGGCGAAACAAAACCGGATTTGATAACCGATTCGCATCCGCAACTGTAATACGGGGGAAGGCGCGCCAGGCTTTCCATGGGTCCCCAGCTCTCCCGTTCCCTCCAATCTTATTAAACCTTATGACAATTTTACCCCTTCCGAGCTAACCCATAAATGGAAATTTTTGGAGATGAAGAGGGTAGTTGTGACAAAACGCCTTCGCCAGGGAACCAGTGATGAGCGACCATGTGATGTGTGTAAGCTTGGTTTTTGGATATAATATATTTCATTTTATTTCACTAGGGCTTGAATTTTAGTCTCTAATTTTATATATTTTTTTAAAATCTTTTATTAAATTTGTCTACATTTTTTTATACCTAAAAAAATTAAATTGAATTATGTCATATATAATTAATCAATCAATTATATGAGTATGCATGGGCATAGCTGTACTGGATGCTCACCTGCTACATGAGTTGTAATACTGAAGGCCTGGGGCCTCACTTTTTATTATTTATTAAATTATTATTATTGTTGTTGTTTTTATTTCTTCACTTTTTTTTTAAATACAAAAATACAAAAATACAATTCAGAATCAACCAATTGTTATATACTAAAAATGAAATGAATTAAAAATAATAAGACACAATAGAGGCACAGAGTAATGGTAATAGCGCGCATAATTGATGGATGGGAAAGAAAAGGGACGAAACGGTTTGGGCCTTTAGTTTTCCCGAGTAGAGAATCCTCCACTCCCGCTTCCTCCTCTGCTCTCACCAATGGCTGCCGATTGGAAGCTCATGTCCGCCGCTGTTTGGCCCACTGTCAAGCCCTTTGTAAATGGCGGTGTCTCCGGTATGCTTGCTACCTGCGTCATTCAAGGTACTCTACTTCCATCCTTCTCCTTTTCATCTCTCTCTTAATTCCTTACGTCAAATGCCAATGCCTTCTCTTTCATTGCTGCTTCTACTCTAATGCTGTTATTTACATTTTTCTTTCTGTACGATTTATTGTCTGTATTACTCGGTTACTTGAATGGTCACCTTTGCATACTAAGCGTAGGCAGCCGCGTGCAGAGGAATATAACTTTTCTCATCAGTTTATCCTCTTTTGCTATCTCTCTTAGTAATAACCTATTCATATCATTTTCACGTGTGCACAGTTTGTCTTTGTTAAAAAACAATTGCTGATAACTTAACCCTAATCATTGTTGGTCATTAAATGATTGGATTCCTATTAGTTGTAACATCTCTATGTTAATTTTGGCAAGGTCTCTGTGGAATAATAGGCAATTTTGAGAGAGGTCGAACTGTAAGTAAGTGATTAATTAGCTCTCTTGGATATGAAATTTAGTTTAATGAGAGGATCTAAATGTTTTTTTTGTTTTTTTTTTGTTCTTATTCCTATGCTGTTTCAGTTTTTAGATATTAGATTTATGATTCGGTAGCATGTCGTATTGTGGTAATCCACAGACTTTCTTTGCTGCTTCTACTCTACCCTAAGGAGTTGAACGTACTGTTCACATCTTCAGTATTACCAGCTTAGCTTATATTGCTTGAGAGGCAATAAGCAATTCAACATAAGAATTCTTCTGGAAAATTTCCGTACTCTGGTTCCTTAGATTGTGCCATGAAAACTCTCAAGGGAGGAGGGCCGTTAAAGTTTTAAACTGGATTTCCAGTGTACTGCGTGAGAATTGTCCCCCATATCATTGGTCTGTCTGTGCTTAGGATACCATATTTAAGATAATTAACTGAAATTGACTTCTGAGAATCGAGAAAAATTTATCGATGAAGTAAAAAACGGTCGAAGGAAAACTCTGGGAAGAAGAAAAGAACGGAAACAAAGAGAGAGAATATTTGCGCGCAAGACTAGATTGCAGTTTATTATTCAATTAGCATATTTAAAGAATAACATATCCTAAAAGCGGAAAAGAAAATGGCAAATGGCAACTGAATTAATGCGCTTCCTCTAGTGGCTATTCCACACTCACTTAAATTGTGTTAGAAATAGGAATCACTTTAACAAAAAAATAAGGTTTAATTAAACCACAAGAATTTATCCAACAGATACTTGTGGTAGATGGTAGATGACTTGGATTTTCCTAAACCAGATTCAAAAGGTGGAAAAATTCTTTGGGTTTTGAAGGACTGACCGAGATGATGAATATCCCTTTCCAAGTTGATATCAGGCTTAAAAAACAAAGGTTTTTTTCCTTGTGGTTCTTTGGCCATGTGGTATTCTTACTTTCTTTGAATACAGATTCGTCGCCTTGAGTTTAAAAGCGTCTTAATTATATAGTTCTGTGCTAACATGGTTGTAAGGTGCAAGACTGATAGAGGTAGGAGGCGGGTATAGGATTGCTACTATAATTAGAATGTACCAAATTCTCGCTGGGGAAAACCACGGAGTTCTTTAAACCATTACCCCACCAATTCTATTTTTATCGAGATATTTGAATGATATGAAATTAACGTATGGAGGAAGCGGCTAATCTGCCAGTGTGAATCGTTCATGTTTGATTTAGGGTCTTAGAACTAAATGTTTCCTGATATGTTATGGGGTCTTTGTTGTCATCAGCCACAGACAATCACATCAGCATTTATAAGAAAGAATATAGCTTCATTAGAAGAAATTATGAAATGGCTGAAGATATACAATCAGAAGCAAGGAAAAGGCATAATGATGATGAGAGCGACAGAAGCAATGCGGATTGAACTTTAAAGTTTAAAGGAAGAAGGCAAAAACAAGAGCAGAAAGAGAAGCAAAGAAGGTGGGGTAAAAGAGAGGAGCATCAGAGGCAGGAGCAGGAGCCTCAGACGGTGCAGCAGGTTGGGCAGTGGTGGCAGCAAAGGCCACCAGCAGCATTACGAGGAGGAGCTTCAACTTGATTGCCTCCATTGCTGAATGAATGAATGATATGTGTGAGGAGAGTTGCAGAGTTCCTTGTATTGAATTGAATTGAAGATGAAGGGCAATGGGGCATGGGAATTGGGAGGGAAGAAGAGCCTATTTATGATGCAAGCTTCAACTCGAGAGACAGAGACAGAGATAGAGACAGGAACAGGGTGGTTTTGATTGGTTGCTTTACCTTACCATACGCTAACTGTTACAGCTAGCTATCTATCTGTGGGTGCAGGACCCCGTGTTTTGCTGTCTCTGTTTTTGTCCTTTTTTCTTTTTCCCTCCTCGCCTATGGTTTCTGTTTTATTTACAATATCAACCCCTCATTCTTAGCTATTTGTTTTTTTCCTTTTTTTTTCTATTCACAAGGTTTTTTTTTTTTTTTTTTTTT
>NC_036653.1:8675499-8683802 GCF_002806865.2 Cucurbita pepo subsp. pepo
TTTTTTTTTTTTTTTTTTTTTTTTTTTTTTTTTTTTTTTTTTTTTTTTTACCAAAGGAAATGTATTTGCCTTGGTTTTTTACTTTTAACATTAAATTCCTCATGAACCAAATTCAGTTTAGGGGACAATTGGAAGTATAGTGTGCAATTCTTCAATATTTAATATATTTTAAATGAATTTTTTTAACATATTAAATTTTTAAATACATAGGTTAAAAGTTTATAGTTTTGATTACTTATTTTTTTATTATTAAAATCTTAGATCTAAACAATCCTACAAGTACCTTGATCACAAAAAAATTTTTACCCAACATTATCGATCTTCTCCTCTCTACTCTCTTTCAAGAACAATTAGCAAAGAGAGATATTGTCTTAAACTCAACTTTTAGTATAGAGTAGTTTGAGTTACACATTTCAGTTTAATACCTCATTATTTACGTGTTTCTTTCTCAACATTTATTCCAAATTTCTTTGTTATTTGTAATTGTTCTAACAATCTTGATTCTAACCATTAGAAAGAGCCATATGCACTCTTCATTTTTTGAGAACGCTGAAGATGAAAATCGAGCATAATCTTTAGTGTTGGATGAACAACATAGATCTAAACGGTACTCAAACCATTTCTTTGATTGCTGTTCACGAGTCACCGAATTTCATAACTTTAAACAACAAATATCAACCTTTGTGCACTCCTTTCTTTATGAACCAAAAAAAGAAAAGAAAAACAAAAAGGCTTTGTTGCATCAAAAGCATCACACTTCATCCATTGAGGACTAAACAAGATTATTAAAGGAAGACCCAAAACTTCACACTATAGAAAGCTCATATTTTTACAAAGGAGAGGAAAGTGGTAGCCCTCATGGGCAGTTTTGGTTTCTGCTAGGGCCTCCATAGTAAAAGTAATGGCCCCAATCCCCACTGTATCCGGTTTGGACACCATAGCAGTTGGATTTCTGTGTAAAAGTACCAATCCCTTTGGGGAGCTTTGAGATTGTTAGAGCTGTCAACAACTTGAATGTTCCTAAAATAACTTGCCTTCCCAAATCCCTCTTCAGGAAAATGACCACTGCCCATCTGGGTTAAGGTGTGCAGTCCACCAGCCTCGGAATTCACAACCTCCCCTCCCCACTCAATCATGGAGGCACTGTCAGCCAGGTACAAGAATAAGAAAGACGGCCAATATCCCAACACATACTCATTGCCAAATTGCATCCACCAGTGTCCCTCATCTGGATCCTACGCCAAATAAACAACCCAAATATTTCTTTCACTACTCAACTATGCTACTTATATGGGTTCTTCATGAATTTAAAAACTGCGGCATGGAGAAACGACTAAGAAAATCTTACGATCTCGCTTTTCCCGTGTTTTTTTATTGCCTTTTCCAACTCCAAAAAAAAATTCCTCCTTTTTATTGCCTTGTTCGTGTTTATGATTAATGCTTAAATTTAATTTTAATCATTTAAGTTGGAAGTTTAATTTAAATTCCAAATTGATACCACAAGTTGGGGGTTCAAATCGATTTTCTTCATCTATTTTTATTTTTTAAATTGAAAGGTTATCGGCACCGTTAATAAATCAGCCTTTGTCCCTGTTCCTCAGCCTCAACATTCAATCAAGGCCTTTCCCATATCTTCTATCCGATAAAAAGTCCGCCCATTTCCTTTCTGCACTTTTTCTGGATCTTCTTCTTCCTCCTCCGGGATAGATTTAATCCCTTTTTCGTTTACTTCCCATCTCTGTTCATCTTTCATATTCAGAATCAACCATAAGAAATGGAGGGATTAGTGATTGAGAAGAAACCCAAAACTAAGATAGTTTGCACCCTGGGGCCGGCATCCAGGTCTGTGCCCATCATCGAAAAGCTCTTGAAAGCTGGAATGAATGTTGCTCGTTTCAACTTCTCTCACGGATCCCACGCCTATCACCAGGAGACCCTCGACAATCTCAGGGCCGCTATGGAGGAAACTGGTATTCTCTGCGCCGTCATGCTTGACACTAAGGTTTCTCTCATCCTACTTTCCAAAAATAAAACTAAAATTACGATGGTTTATGTCTAAACTGGACAATATCAACAGGATTCAAACAGGAATAGAAAACTAAACAATATCTCTCCTGATTTGTGAAGGTTTGAATCCTGCTACTCCTGTTTAGTTCTCTGAGCTTTCCTCAGACCGAGGAACGATTGCTCTCCTGATTTCTGTTTCATATCTTTTATCGATGATCTGCACTTGGGAAACTTATTTTCTTAAGACTAAAACAGCTACATTAGGGTTTTAAGGAATGCATGAAAGCAATTGTTCTTCACTGATGAAGTTTAATTTATGTTTGACTTTTAATTGAAAACAGGGCCCGGAAATTCGAACTGGATTTTTGAAAGATGGCAAACCCATCCAACTAAAACAGGAGCAGGAGATAATTATATCCACCGACTACAGCTTGAAGGGTGATGAAAATATGATATGTATGAGCTACAAAAAGTTAGCTGAGGATGTAAAGCCAGGAAGCGTAATACTTTGTTCAGATGGTACAATCTCATTTAAAGTTCTGTCTTGTGACAAAAAATTGGGTTTGGTACGATGTCGCTGTGAGAACTCTGCAGTTCTTGGTGAAAGAAAAAATGTTAACCTGCCTGGAGTTATAGTGGATCTCCCTACCCTAACAGATAAAGATAAGGAAGATATACTTGAATGGGGAGTTCCTAATAAAATTGATATGATTGCTCTATCTTTTGTTCGGAAAGGTTCTGATCTTGTACAGGTCCGGAAGTTGCTTGGAAAGCATGCCAAAACTATTCTTCTCATGTCAAAGGTACATTCAGTTACGGTGAAATGCTAAAATGCACTAAAAAAGAAAATCATGCAGCACAAATGTTTTGTAGTCAAAGTAATTTCAGCCCTGTTATGTATCTTATCTGGAATTTGACTCACAGGTTGAGAATCAAGAAGGTGTGGCAAATTTTGACGACATACTGGCCAATTCAGATGCATTCATGGTGGCACGTGGTGACTTGGGAATGGAAATTCCAATTGAGAAGATATTTCTGGCGCAGAAAGTGATGATATACAAGTGCAACATCCAAGGAAAACCTGTTGTCACAGCCACACAGATGCTGGAATCGATGATTAAATCACCAAGGCCAACCAGAGCCGAAGCCACTGATGTTGCGAATGCTGTTCTTGATGGGACAGATTGCGTAATGTTAAGTGGCGAAACGGCTGCTGGAGCATATCCAGAACTTGCTGTTAGAACAATGGCAAAAATATGTGTTGAAGCTGAAAGCACCCTTGATTATGGAGATGTGTTTAAAAGAATTATGGAACACTCGCCAGTTCCCATGAGCCCATTAGAAAGCCTGGCATCTTCAGCTGTTAGGACTGCAAACTCAGCGAAGGCAGCTCTTATACTTGTCCTAACTAGAGGAGGAAGCACCGCAAAATTGGTGGCCAAGTATAGGCCAGGAACGCCCATCTTGTCTGTAGTTGTCCCCGAGATCAAGACAGATTCGTTTGATTGGTCGTGCAGTGATGAAGCTCCAGCAAGGCATAGCTTAATTTTTCGTGGCTTGGTACCGGTTCTTAGCACAGCATCAGCAAGGTCGTCTCATGCAGAGACAACGGAAGAAGCAATAGAGTTTGCTATTCAGCATGCAAAGTCAAAGGGCCTCTGCAAAAATGGAGATTCTATCGTGGCTCTTCATCGCGTTGGAACAGCTTCTGTTATCAAGATATTGACAGTGAAGTAGTAGTAGTAGTAGTGAAGTTCATTCTTTTGCTTGCTATTCACCACGAGCACAGATTAAATCATCCAATAATTGCTCTTCATTTTCTTCATTGTTTTCGGGTTTGTAGAGATCACCACTTTATAACTAACATCTCTATTTCTTTCCGTGACACGGACAAATGTCGTGTTATTGGAAACCAAACACTATCTTTATTTTGAAATAATTATGTTCTTCTGTTCATCAATAAACCGGTGCCTCTTGCCTTGGCATCTTCTCTGTAGAATTAGAAGGGATGCCTCCAGCTTTTGCATACATACATACGTAGTTGTTATTGGATGTGAAAGAATAGCAATGAAAGCAGGGGCGAAGTGAAAAGGCATAACATATACAAAATGTTGGTAAAATTGGAAGAGGAAGAAGAAGAAGAAGAAGAAGAAGAAGACAGATTGTTCTAAGGGTAGTAGGAGGCAAAACATCTGCATAGTACAGTATAAGTATAACATACATACATACATACATACACATACATAAGCAAGCAGGGCAGAAGCGAAGCAGAGCATATCAAACACAGATATTCAAATGGATGTGTGATCCCTTTGAGACTCACTTTCACTTCCTCCCGAGGAGTTTCCTTGCGAAGAAAACAAGCCATTGAATGGCCATGGAAACGAAAACCTTCTCCCAGTCCCAGATGCGTTTCTCCCATCAATTTCCCCACTGCCACTACCCATAAACCTAGCCGACCCACCATCCGCATCACGCTTGGACTCATCCGCAGGCAATTGATGCCTACAAACTGGGCAGGAACTATGCAGCTCCAGCCACGGCAGAATACACCCTGAATGAAACTTATGCTTACAAGGCATCTCCTTGGCTTCTTCATCCATCTCAAACTCATCCAAACACACCGAACATTGCAGACGATTATCCCCGCATTCAACTCTCACCGTGGGCAGCGCATCAACTGCCTCCTTCTGGGCTGGTGGAGTGCCATATCTGTTGGGATCATTCTCGGCTAGATGTTGCAATAACAAATCCAAACCAGGTCCTACGAAATAATCACCCAGCGACCCTATAGCGTTATGATTTTGACTCTCACCTCCTTGAACTACAATGGTCTGGTTGAAAGGATTTATAAGGATAACCCGCTCTCTTTCTCGTTCTCGTTCTCTTTCTCTTTCTCTTTCTCTTTCTCTGCTCCTCTCTCCCTCGTAACTATTCTCTGATTCACCAGTTGCCATTCCAGCTCTGATACCTTGGAGCAACTGTAGAATGGTAGCCGAACTTCTCCTCCTCCTCCTAATGACCGAATCAAGCTCAGTCGGCTCACTACTCACACGGTTCCCCTCCCCATCCCCATGCTCCTGATCATTATTATCATCATCATCTTCGTCAAACTCTAGATGCCTGAATCTACGACGCCCACGGGGATTTCCCATCATACCCAGCAGTATCGGGGCCCAGAGGGACAAAGCTCGCTCCGATCCAAAATCGGATTCAAGCGCATTATTACTATTATTATTATTATTACCATTATTTTCGCTGGACACACCGTTTCCCATCTCTTCAACAAAGCCACTACGGCAGAAAGGGCATTTAATTTCCACGTCAACGATGGGATTCACCATTTGAGAACACATGTGACACCAATATCTTGTTGGAATTGACTCGTCCATCCTCGGTGTGTTGTGTTGGTACTTACTTTCACCGTTTCCTCTTATATTGTATCGTATTGTATTGTATTGTATTGTATTGTATTGCAGGATGATAACCTCCGATAGAAACCACAACCTTCAGCTATTCAATTTTCGAAAGAGAACAGGATGATCCCAAATCGAATGTAGCTAGCTCATCGCGGGAAAAGAAGAAAACAAAAAATCGTCAGATCAGATGTGATGTGGAATACACAAAAACTTGAAAACAATATCATGAAGGATGGGAGGAAAACTGTTAATTAGTATGGCAAGCAATATCATGAAGGATCGGAGGAAAACGAGGAAGAAGATGAAGAAGAAAAAGGAGTTACTTGAAAGCCGAAGCGTAGGTTGAGGAACTCAAGGAATCTGTGCGTTTGCTCCGATCGCAACCGGCGAATTGAAATGGAATGAATAGAATTGGGTGGAAGTGGAAAAGGGGAAGGGGAGGGAGGCCGTCGCGAACTGGAGAGAGAGAGAGACAGAGAGAGACAGAGAGAGACAGAATTCAAGGAAACAAAAAAGTAAATAGAAAGGATTCTCTCTCCCTCTCTTTCTCTGGCACCCCGACCCTTCCTACCCTTCCTATCCGCTTCTTCAAACTCTCCCTTTCCCTCTCTCCCCCTTTATTGCATTTATTTTACTATTTTTTTTTTTATATTTATTTTCTCAATTTCTCTCTCTGAAATTTTCCGACCATCCAATCTTTATTTGCCACATTCTCACATTACCCTCGTGTTTTATCTTTATGAGTAACATTTATTGTTATTTTTCAGTAATAATTTAAGCTTCCCATTTCAAAGAAAACCATATGATGCTTTGCAATTCATTGAGAGATCGACTTCGGCCATGGTTTCGTGATTATGTTAGGCTTCAGTCTTTCGCACTCATTCTCATTTATATCCAGGTGCATTCTTTCCCCCATCGGAACTATCATTCTTTGTTATCTCTATTTTCAGTTCTTAATCTTAATCTATTTTTTGTAAATACATATGAGAAAGATCGGGTGCGCATTGATTGGATCCCTAGGGGCATTGCTTATAAATTTGGTGATCGCATTGTTCGCTTTGGTAGCCGTACATATGCTCTTCTCTCCCTCTCCCTTGTTTTAGAATGTTTAGTTTGTTTCTGGGAATGGGAGTCTCGACTGCTTGGCGCTTGTTCAAAGAGTAAAATTAGAAGGGACTCATTCAAAACAAGTTTGTGTTACATTATAATTCTATTTTTCATATTCATATGCTTCATACGATACCCAATAGGTACCCTATCCGCCCTCCAACTCTTTACCAATGCTTTTCCTTTCCTTTCTATAACTACTTGGATAAAATCATGATAAACCTTCCTCATTGTTTCATCTTTGACACTGGTCCGTGGCTGCACTGTAGTTTATCATCAGATAGATGAAGCTAATTCAATTTACGCAGAAACTTTACACTCTTGGTTGTTTCTCTAATTTCTGAAAAAATAGGATTTTGAATCAGCTATGATTAATGAAAAGAGATTTTGAATGAAGCTTTGATCTTGTATAGTTGCAACAACATCACTTGTACGCTTTATCATTTTCTACTGCAAGCCATCACCCAATCTAAATTAATATATATATATATATATATATATATATATATATATATANATATATAATACTCTATTTTTGCAATGCATTCTCCGTTGTCCTGACACCAATCTTCTTGCCTGCCTTTTCTTTTCCAATGTTCATTAAGTGCGCATGTGCATAATGAGCTTCTAAATTGATGCATGGTGTTGACCGCTGTTTTACCCTGTAATTTGAATGAAAGGTTGCCTATATGCAGGAACGTTTCATCCAAGCAATATGGACCCCTTTTTACCTTTTCAGTGAAGCTTACTCTGGCTATGCAAATTATTGGTTTTGCTGTTAGACTATCGTCTTCACTACTGTGGATTCAAATTTACAGATTGGGGATTTCATATATGGAAACTCCAGTTCCCCGAGAGGCAGATTATGATTTGAGAAATAGTTTTCTTAGCCCCGCTACTTCTGTTGTAGTTAGACAACCCTCAGGTTCTGATGATACGATAGGGGGCTCTATCTATGATCCAACTTATTGCTCGTCCCTATTCGAAGATGGTCATGATAGTAAATGTTTGTCTGGGGTAATGTATCAAGTTTTTATGCACTCCTGCTTGCACCCGTTCTGATCTGTTGTCATCCATTTACTAGTTCTAAATCTGCTAGCTATCATTGCTTCATTTTATATTTTACAAGTATTTGGTTTTCCACGGTATCTTTTTCACGAAAATGACACATTTTTTAAAATACACATTTTTTTAAAAAAATATATCATGTTTAAAAAAAGAANATCGTCTTCACTACTGTGGATTCAAATTTACAGATTGGGGATTTCATATATGGAAACTCCAGTTCCCCGAGAGGCAGATTATGATTTGAGAAATAGTTTTCTTAGCCCCGCTACTTCTGTTGTAGTTAGACAACCCTCAGGTTCTGATGATACGATAGGGGGCTCTATCTATGATCCAACTTATTGCTCGTCCCTATTCGAAGATGGTCATGATAGTAAATGTTTGTCTGGGGTAATGTATCAAGTTTTTATGCACTCCTGCTTGCACCCGTTCTGATCTGTTGTCATCCATTTACTAGTTCTAAATCTGCTAGCTATCATTGCTTCATTTTATATTTTACAAGTATTTGGTTTTCCACGGTATCTTTTTCACGAAAATGACACATTTTTTAAAATACACATTTTTTTAAAAAAATATATCATGTTTAAAAAAAGAAAATTGAAAGTCAATGAGTTTACACATTTATATGCTTAAAAAATTAATTTGATGTATTTCACCAATTTTTTTTTTTTTTTTTTTTTTTTTTTTTTTTTTTTTTTTTTTTTT
>NC_036653.1:8684019-8691934 GCF_002806865.2 Cucurbita pepo subsp. pepo
TTTTTTTTTTTTTTTTTTTTTTTTTTTTTTTTTTTTTTATATTATATTTGTCTATAGTATACTTAACAAGTGTTTGATGCATGTCTAACAAATGGTGGACCTATTTTGACTTTGTTCTAGTGTCTTAACACATCTATTGTAGTAACAAATGTTGGATACGTGTTCAACAAGTGTTGGACATGGACACGCTAGCTAACATTATCTGAGTTGTTCAAGTGTTCCTCATTGCCTTCATCCTCCAATTCTTAAATTGGCAGTCCTTCATTGGGCACATTCCTTAAAAAGTTGTTACTGCTGTTTACACCAAAAACACTTGTCAAGAGTAGGTCGGTTATAAGAATTAGATTTTTTTCTTTGAACTACCACCTTCCAAATCTATATTGGATGGTGTTATTGATTGGGATTTTGTCCTTTTTGGTTTGTTGCACAAGGAAGTTCCTTGTGCAAGATTGTTTGCGGCATCGATTGTATTTCTCCTTTGACCTTGCTGTTGCTTCCAAGTATTCCTTCTTTGGCAAGTCTCGACTGTTTTTTGCTAATTTTGTCTTTCGATCTTGGTAGGCTAAGGTGATAGCCTCCGAAAGATAACCAAGAGGATGTAAATTGACTTCCTCTTTTTGCATCTTTTATTGTTTTTTATCAGCAGTAATCGACCGATTATAGCATCAATTCTTGCTGTTTTGTCTGCAGATCTCCCATTTCGGTAATGGTGATAATAGTTCTACTTCTGGGCCAGATGTATCTCGATCAAAGCTGTCCAGACATTTCCAAGTAGCTGATGTGAGTTTCCTTATCTCAGACAATCAAACCTGTTAGCTTCCTTAGGCTTATAGAATTATTTTTACTCTTCCTGGCCAAATATTATTGTGTTTGTATATTTCACTGGATGATAGGAAGTGGGTCAATGTACTGGTTTGCCTCAGCTGTTTCTTTTAAAATCTTTGCCTTTTCTCTCTAGTGGAGTTTGTATCTTTAGAGCATCAGTCATTTTTTCCTTTATTAAATGATTATTTATTTTTTTATTTTTTCTATTTTTAATTTCTGGTTAAAAATAAATATCAGTGGGAGGACATGGTAAATGAGAGACTGGAATGACTTTATTAATTCTTTTGTCTGCGATTTATAGAATGATGGAACAAACTTGGCTGGTGATAAGGCTTTGATCTTTACGCATGATCTCACATCCTGTCGCCAGTACTAAATATTATGTAGAATGCTTAGTTGTTGAATCTTTTGGAAAAGAAGTGCAGCCTTGAGTCTGAAGTTTTTCAATATTTTTTTTGAATGTCCTACATTCTCTAGTGTTTTGTTGATCCATCACTGTTTTTATTAAATTTCATCTATATACAAGGATGAATTGCAGCTCATAACCCATTTGAACAATCTTAGTTACTTGGTTTATGAATGCTTTTATTCAATATTATACTTCTACTGCATATTCTTAATTTACAGAATTTTGTAACAATTGATGTCGTTTTACTTTCTCTTCATGGTTTTCTTTGTATTGTTTTTGCCTCTTTACTGTGACCTATCAACTTAGTTTATATGTTTTGTTTGATGATGTGGTTGGTTTTTTAAAAGAAAAAGTTCATGGGGCATCAGAGAAATGATTCAAAATCAAAGTTCTAGTGGCTTTGAGGTCAACTTAAGGAGAGTAGTGATGTCAAAGACGGAGTACTGGGTTTGCATCATTTTCCCCAATGAATACTCGTTTAAGATTAGTATAGAGCCCATCATTTTCCCCATCCGACTTGAGAAAGAGGCTTCGTTTTTGCATGTAATTGACTTGAGAAAGAGGCTTCCTTATCGACTAAAACTCTATTAATTCAAATTGAATGCAGAATTGTAATTGTTTAGAATTAAGGAGAGTTCCCTTAGAAACGTTAGAGAAGTATTTTATCTCAAAATCGAGAAAAAGGACAAAGTAATTAATTATAAGATGGTTCTTTTATTTTATACTCCCAAACAATCATACATGAAAAATCAAGCTCTCCAAATTACTTATGTGTGTCTAATACTTTTCACATTTGGAGTGAGGAAGGTTGTGGATGGATAGAGTCACATGGTATATGGCTTGGGTAATGGCATGCCCTCCACCGAACCACAAAGTAGAGTGTTGTCTGGAATGTTGTACTCATCTCTCAGGGATCGAGCTGGTGAAAGAACGCTAAGGTAGAGCTGTTGTCCCAAATAACGATTTTCTGTCAACTCCGACCTCAAGTTCCACATCCCAGCATTGTCTAATGTAAGAAGAATGGCTGCCCACGATTTAGGAAAGACTTGAATTGTATGCCTGCTCACTGCGTCCAGAAGATTGTAGTTGGATCTTTTTTGTGGAGACCATCTCCCAGGCTCAATGCTGCAAACATTGCATAAGAATTAGTGATGTCAAAATTGAAAATTCGTTATATTATAGATACTTACGCAACAGCGAAGAAGGAGTGACCATCCAAATTCCATGATTGTATGCTCTTCTCGTGGTTTTCAAAAATAATCTCTATAAAGTTGCGGAAAGTTGCATTAACAACATTAGGAGCAACAGTAGTCACGGTGGTTGCGTCTTTTGGTAGTCCCTCATCAGAAATGGTATCATACTTGAACACCTTGTCAGCGATACCAAAGTACTCTGCAAGCTTCAATGGAGTTTCAGGATCAACATGAGACACACCATTGATGGCATATCGCAACTTGCCATCCACCTGAGTAGCTGAATTGACGAGCTTGATGGTGCGAGTAATGTTGATGGAACCATAGTGGTAGGAGCCTTGGGGATTAGGTCTTGCAGCACTAGCAGTGAGGTTCCAACGAAAAGTACGAAATTGATTGAGAGACCAAGCCCAACCTACGGGTGCTTCAGGGATGTCAGGAGAGGCGGGAGCCTTGCCATTGGTGTATCGAACAATGCCTTTACCAACAAGAACGTTCTTAGTGAACCTAGTGGATGCAACCATGAAATAATCCTTGGCCTCCTGGTTGGCTGTGACTAGCACCGAAAAGCATTGTCCCACATGGATGTCAAGGGACTGGTAATCGTTTTGAACGGTATGAGACCCCTCCATCTCTACCAACTTCATGCTGTGGCCTTGGAGTCTGAAGTTGAGTGATGTTTTCAGTCCCACATTGCNTCATACATGAAAAATCAAGCTCTCCAAATTACTTTTGTGTCTAATACTTCACATTTGGAGTGAGGAAGGTTGTGGATGGATAGAGTCACATGGTATATGGCTTGGGTAATGGCATGCCCTCCACCGAACCACAAAGTAGAGTGTTGTCTGGAATGTTGTACTCATCTCTCAGGGATCGAGCTGGTGAAAGAACGCTANCTTTCCAGGCTTCATGGTGAAGAGTGGCTCGTCGGTTCCGTCGCCCTTGGCAGTCTTGCCGTTGATGAGGACACCGGCGGGTCTAGCGATGGAGAGGCCACTATCCAAGGTCTGCTTAAGAGCGGTGTGGGTCTTGGTGTACCAGTCACCAACAAGGACAGTGTAGTCATCTTCAGGGTCAGCATAAGGGACAGGAATGAGTAAGCGACTATTAACACGAAGCCCACCGAAGGCTCCCGCAGCCCTGTGGATGGCAGTTGATGGGTAGTAGAAGAAGCTCCCAATTTGATCCTTAACTTGGAAATGGTAGGTGAAGTTGGTACCAGGTGGGATTGGGCAATTGGTTCCAAGCACTCCATCTTGCCACGAGTTCTTCCTGTGTTGAATACCGCTCCAATGAAGAAGGAAGGGCTCGTCCAGGTTGTTGAAGACGTTAACGACAATGTTATTGTTGGATGTGGAGTTGATATTAGGCCCGGGGAATTGGCCATTGATGAGAATGCCTTTTTGGGGGACCCCCAAGGGAGAGATGGTGCCATAGGTGATGTTCCATGTGAAGAAGAAATAAGGGTCTTCACCACGGACCGTCCACATTGCTGCACCCGACAGGCATAGCAGCTGCAGCAGCACGTTAAACATCAACCCAGCCATCTCGACCTCCCCCCTTCCTTATATTATTGTCCAATCACCACTCTTATTGTCGAGCAGGCTTGCTATGTATCCCAAGATGGGTTGTTGTTCCCTTCCTTGATGTCTAACCCTTCCTTGATGTCTAACCCTTCCGCTCCTTCGTTTATATACTTTCAAAACTCGATCTCTCGTCCACGTTTTCCTCTAACTTCCCCCTTTTTCTTGCCATCCATATTTCCCCACCTCTCCTTCCCAACAATCCCTCTCCGCACAAATTGTTTCCTTCCATAAATCAGTGGTTCACTCTCCGAAACAAGTGGACTCAGGAGACACGTGGCCGAATCTTATTTTAGAAACCTCATTATTTTTGTTTTGTTTTTTTTTTCTTTAAGCCCAATATATTGGTTAGATGATTAGTTTGTAGAACACAAGTTCTAATGCCATTAATAAGCATGTAATCTAAGTTAATGTTCATGTTCAAAGTAATATGCCCAAATCATGGTTTGAGGTGGGTAGTTATATAAAGAGTTAGAATTAATTGTATAAAATAAATACAATATTGTTTATTTTTATTGAAAAATTGATAACATTTTCATGCCATACCAAAATTTTAATTCATAAGTTTAATTAATATAAGATCCAAACTAATTTTAATTGAGTAATAGTATTTTGGAAAAATTAAACCTTTAGTCTAATAACATTCAAATTCAACATTTTAGCCTATACAAGTTTACATTTTTAAAAACTATTTTAATATCTTCTCCCTCCTTCCTCTATTACTATACACCACTTTTCTTTTTTCTTTCTTTTTTCTTTTTCTTCTCCTCTTTGTTTTATTTTTACCATTAGAAAGATCACGTTTAACTTATATATATATATAAGAGGTGCTTCTCTCCCCGTTCAGATCTGGAATGGGGGAGGAGGTCCTCCCCTTCGCCTCAGATACAAAAACTAGGGAGAAAGAAAAAGCAAGAGGGAGAAGAAGAGAGAAATGAAGAAAAAAATATTAAAATATTTATATTATCTCTTATTTTTATTTAAAATTTTAAAAATATATTTGTTAATAAATATATAATTTTTTTGGTTAGTAATTTATGAAAGGTTAAAAAACCCACCTTAACGGTAAATAGTAATAACCAAATTTGCATATTAAATTGTATCAATTTTAGTCCGTTCTTCAAATTGTACCAAAACTTAAATAGATCAATTCTAACCCTAAAAAGTGTTTAATTCTCATATATTTCTCATATATTCAATAAATTATAAAACATATACAACATGAAATTGATAAAATACTGAGAAAAATAAAATTAGTTTTTTTTTTTTTTTTTTTTTTTTTTTTTTTTTTTTTTTNTACATTGAGAAGTCCAGTAAGCTTGAGAAGCTTTTGAGTTGAAGCATTTAGTATTCTTATCACACCCCTTGAGCCACACCTCTCGAGATCTAAGGCTCCAGTAGATTAATAAATTGTTAGGAAAATGTGTTTAACATAAATTTAATTTAGCTCATCAATTAACAGTTGAAGAATGAAGAAGATCCCAACAAAATTTTGGGATTTCAAGATGTTTACAATTGAATCAAGCATGTTTCCAAATATGGAAGCCCTAATTGATGCAAAATGAATGTGTTTTATTTCAAAAAAAAAAAAAAAAAAAAAAANAGGCTTCTCCAAACTAATCGGTGGTGTGCAGGTCCTGCTGGGTAGATGAACAGTCTCAAATAGAATATGGCTTGGGCAATGGCATGCCCTTCACCAAACCACAAAGCAAAACGTTATCTGGGATGTTGTACTCATCTCTAAGGGAGAGAGCTGGTGAAAGAACACTGATGTAAAGTTGCTGTCCTAAGTAACGGTCTTCTATCAACTCAGACCTCAAATTCCACATTCCAGCATTATCGAATGTAAGGAAAATGGCTGCCCATGAATTAGGGTACACTTGAATTGTATGTCTGCTCACTGCATCTAGAAGATTGTAGTTGGATCGTTTCTCTGGAGACCATCTCCCAGGCTCGATGCTGTAAAATATTGAATAAAGAATTTATTAGGCATGTTGAAGCCGAGATTACGAAATTTGTATTAAACATTTGAAGCGACCACTTACGCAACCGCAAAGAAAGAGTAGCCATCCAAATGCCATGATTGTATACTCTTCTCACGATTCTCAAAAATGATCTCTACGAAGTTTCGGAAGGTTACATTGACAACATTGGGAGCAAGAGTGATTGAGGTCGAGCCTTCAGGTGGTCCCTCATCCGAAATGATATTGTATTTGAAGACCTTATCACCAACTCCAAAGTACTCCGCATGTTTCAATGGAGTTTCAGGATCAATGTGAGAGACGCCGTTAATGGCATAACGCAACTTACCATCCACCTTACTAACTGAATTGAATAGCTTGATGGTACGCGTAATGTTGATGGAACCATACCTGTAGGAGCCTTGGGGGTTAGGCCTTGCAGCACTAGCAGTAAGGTTCCAGCGGAAGGAACGAAACTGATTGAGAGACCAAATCCAACCAGTGGGAGCCTCTGGAATTTCAGGAGAGGCGGGACCCTTGCCATTGGTGTATCGAATAATGCCCTTACCAACCAGAACATTCTTAATGAACCTAGTGGATGCAACTAGGTAATAGTCCTTGGGCTCTTGGTCGGCCGTGACTAGCACCGAAAAGCATTGCCCCACGTGGACGTCCAGTGATTGGTACTCGTTTTGAACGGTATGAGAACCTTCCATCTCCACTAATTTCATGCTGTGGCCTTGGAATCTAAGGTTGAGAGATGCCTTGAGTCCCACGTTGCAAATTCGATACTTGTAGGTCTTTCCAGGCTTCATGGTGAACAGTGGCTCATCGGTTCCGTCCCCCTTCGCAATCTTGCCATTGATGAGGACACCGTTGGGCCTAGCAATGGAGCGGCCACCGCTATCCAAGATCTTCCTAAGAGTGGTGTGGCTCTTGGTATACCAGTCACCAATAAGGACAGTGTAGTCATCTTCAGGGTCAGCGTAAGGGACAGGAATGAGTAAGCGACTGTTAATACGGAGGCCGCCGAATGCTCCTGCTGCCCTGTGCAGGCCAATTGATGGGTAGTAGAAGAAACTTCCAATTTGGTCCTTAACTTGGAAACGGTAAGTGTAGTTGGTCCCGGGGGGGATTGGGCAATTGGTTCCAAGTTGTCCATCTTGCCACGAGTTCTTTCTGTGTTGAATACCGTTCCAATGAAGAAGGAAGGGCTCGTCCAGGTTGTTGAAGACGTTAACGATAACGTTATTGTTGGAGGTGGAGTTGATATTAGGTCCGGGGAATTGGCCATTGATGAGAATGGCTTGCTGGGGAACGCCCAAGGGAGAGATGGTGCCGTAGGAGACGTTCCAAACGAAGAAGAAATAAGGGTCTTCACCCCGGACCGTCCACACTGCTACACTGGAGAGGCATAGAAGCTGCAGCAGCGCGCTAAAGATCACCCTACCCATCTCTACTTTAACCGCTTCTTCTCGACGGACTTGCCTTTGTATCCCTAAATCGTAAGGAGATGGGTTATTGTCTTCTTCCTGCTGCCTAACGCTTCCATAATCCTTCCTTTATATACCCCTTCAACTCATTTTTCCACCCATTCAAACACCCCAACTTTTTCTCTAACCGTCCATATTTTCCTACCACTCCTTTCTTCCAATACTGCCAACGTGTCCCACATCAAAATATTTCCTTCTATAAATTACCGGTTAACTCCCCAAAACAACTGGCCGCCCAATTTTATTTTAATTATTTTATTATTTGTTGGTTAAGAAACACAATTTTCTTAAGTTTTATTCTCTCCATCTCCCTCTATTTATAATCACGTCCTTCT
The DNA here is from genome assembly GCF_002806865.2 of Cucurbita pepo subsp. pepo. NCBI lineage: Eukaryota > Viridiplantae > Streptophyta > Magnoliopsida > Cucurbitales > Cucurbitaceae > Cucurbita > Cucurbita pepo. The sequence goes on from NC_036653.1 coordinate 8,691,819, forward strand.
TTCCTACTCTTTAGTTATCGACTAGCATATCATTAGTATCCTAATAAAATTTCGTGTTTTGTTGGATAAGAAACAAATTAATTAATAGAAGCTAGTTGATATGGTTTTAGGGTTTA